>NC_083655.1:10236881-10319381 GCF_963576545.1 Limanda limanda
CATTCTGTTTGCGATAGCGTGCAGATCTTGCTATTACTTGTCTTGTCATAGATTGTATGTCTGATAAACAACATGCGGTTGTGCAATGGTGTTGGAGTGTGTACTGCACAACAAAAGCCACAATGTCACACTGAGTGTAAGAGTTGGTCGAAACATTAGTTCCTCTAAAAGCCAAAACTGTTGCTTCTATAGAATTCACGTGTTTCATGATGCATGTTTACTACAGACTAGACAGATACTGGGGTCCGAATGGTTTTGCTTCCTCTGTTTTGAATGCCTGTAGGTAGGCCTTACCGCACCTGTCCTGAGATCAGTTTCAGCCACAGTTTCCTCCAAGTCCTCATGTCTCTCTCTCTTTCACACATGCATGTCAACTGTCAAACTGAGGAGGCTTAACAGTCTCCAAATATTAACATCCTATTTTAAGTGTCAAGACAACCACAAGAGAGAAGTTTAAATCGTTTAACTTATGGCAGAATGTGCATTAATTTGCTGTGTGGTGATAAACACGTAAAAGCAATCTAACAACATGTAAGCACAACCACACAAACTGCAAAATGTGAGAACACACGCCTAAATAGACCCTGGGCAATGACCTAATTGTCACACTCTAAATGTGTGAAGCAGAGAGGGATCTGAAGTGATGCTGGGCTTATTTCAGTGCGAGGGCGGAGGGGAAGCAAGACCGACTCACCCCACTTCCTCTTCGTAAAGAACGAGTCTGCTGCTGGGTCATTGAAGTGTCTGCCGAACATGGTTTCTGCACCCGCGTGGAAGTCGTAAGAGAACACCAACGCTAAGGCAAAAAAGAAGTGGACATGGATTAGAGCTTTGAAAAATCAGCAAATCTCAACTAGTTCTGTGGGTAAACTCCCTGGCCAATTCTGATAAAGGATACATCGTTTACATGCAGTACTACAGTAATTATGGCACTGTGTGAGGAACAAAGTTAAGAGAAGTTGATGGAGTTTCTAAGCTTCAGTTACTTATCCAACCATTGAAAAGCTGGTGCTGGTGACAGAGAGGCCAGGGAATCTCTTCCTTATGAGTCTTCCGGGTCACATTTCCACTTCTACTTTGGAGCACACTTACGTACGCTAGTGGTTAGTTTCGGAATGCAAGTGGCTAACCTCGTAAAATGAAAAGCCTGACTCTGCGAGTGAGTCGGTCATCTCAATTTGGGATACAGGAGAGATTCCGCTGTTCTAATGCTGCCAGGTCATCGTTTTTCAGATCATAATTGATCTGCATAAGGATAGAGTCTCCCCTGACTTTTTTACACTTATCCTGTGCCATAAAGTAACAAATATATCACCACCATTGTATGAAAAAAATGGGGCTAAATACTAAAAGAGCAAATAAGATATAAATACAATTAAAGTGGAAAATATAATCATCTATACAGAAGCTTAATGTCTGAGACAAGTGCTAAGACGAACAGTATTTACAAAGACAAACTGTCAGAAGCGTATAATTAGATTCACAGAAGTCCTGTACACTTACAGTGGTCTCCAAAGGCCTTGGTGGTGAAGACCTCCCTCAGTGTTACAGAGTTTGAGTGCTGGATCTTCTTCCACATGTCGACCAGCATCATGCACTTGGTGTTAACGAGGCGGAAACCTGAACACATTTTAAAGATGCACAACAAACATACAGGCAATAAGAAATCATACAGGATCACAACATGCTGTGCCACAGACAGATATGGTGACAACTGGGTCACAACCCACACATTTAGAGTTCTTTCTGACTTAAGAGTCACACATGTCCTGCACTGATTATCCAAACTAACAAATAAGCCTTGTAATCAAGTTAGCTTGTGTTTGCTGCACAACAGTGATGCTTCTGTTTTACTTTTAAAGAGGGAGGGGACCAATGTTGCTTTCTTCAAGTGTCAACACCTAACTACATAATTTGCCACCCCGGCTATTTGGGTTCTGTGACATCTGCATTGTGCTTCTTTGAAAGACTATTACTGACCATGTATCCTCCTCAGGCAGTAAGGCAGGTCATCCTTGCTGTTGACGGCCTTGTAGCAGGAAGTGATGTAGCTGAAGTTGCTGGTCTTCTGCATGCGGTTTGGTGGAGGGAGGGCCTCGATGGGAAACAGGCTGTGGTAGCTGTCCACTTCAGACGGTACATCTGTTTCAGACCAACAAAAACAAATAATTGTAAATAACACGACAAACAAGCTTCTGCATTAACACACACCATCGAAGTAGTAATAGTATTTTGAAAAACTAATTCAGCAGTAGATTTTGAATTTCGCAATTTATTTTTAAGGGACAACAGACCCACACAAAAGAAAAAACACATGTGGTTAACAAACTTCAAACCATATTTCACAACACCCTTCCGCACAACCATGATGAGGCCAACTCCTAAAGAGACTTCACGTTTGTATAAGCCAGCACTTTTACATTCTTCGCTTGTGAACAACAGAGCATCAAAACACTCTCTGGTTTGATATGAAGCTTTATTTGGAACTGTTTTATTGTCAGCCTGCTGTATTCTGCTGCACACACATAAATTATCGAATCGAAAAACACACCTTTGTTGTGTCAACAGAGAAGACCTTTTACCTGGGTTTTCTGAGTGGTCAATCTGGGCCATGGTTATCAGATGTCTGTTTATTAACTCCTGAAGGAGAAACAGGGAGGCAAAAACTTGAATAAATGACCTCTAGAGAAGAGAACAATGGGGATGTTTGGTGAGACACGAGGAGGGCGATTGGATAATACCTGTCGAAGCTCATCAGCCATGAAGAAGGACGGGGCATTCGCTTTCGGCTGCATGTAAGCCACATGGGGTGCCGTGGGGGGGTAGATATGGTACGTAGGAAACACCTGTGACGAAACCAGAAAAACACAGCTTCCTATTTATTGAGAAATGAAAACCATGGTGATCGCGCATGTAGATCTTCTCCCCGACAAGAAGCATTTGGCAACATGAATGTGATGAAACAAAACTGAGTTCAGTGGGTAACAATAACAATGCAATTAGAGGACAAATAACTGGTATATTGTGGATTTATTCCCAAATTAAAGCAGCTTTTGAACTGAAGCGTAGTGTTAACGAATTAAGGATTTAGCTTAAGATCAAATCATGTTTTTACATACAGATTTACATACGTTTTACAATTTTTTTAAAAATTGCAAATGTCACAAAGTCATATTGCGTCTTTGTACGTTTTTTGTTGTGCTTTGCCAGGTTCAGTACACGGATATTTCTTGACTAAAGCACAGAATGGAATAGCAGGTGCAGCACATACCATCCCTGCCATCGGTGCTGGGGTGTTGTCTGTGTAGAAGTAGGTAGTCCCCCCTACAGTTTCCTTCTGGATAATGTGAGCGCCCTGGTCCGCTGCATTGTTGGGCCCCATGTAGTTTGCAGGGTTTGGGGTATGACTGCGCCGACGAGGGGCGGGTGAGGTGTGTGGTGTGATTTTTGGGGAGTGGAGGGGAGAAGAGCCGGCAGACAAGGACATGCCTGAAATGGAAAACAGGAGGAAATATTATTTTCAGGAAAAAAGAGAAAAACCAGCATTAACTGGCTGCAATCAATTAAAATGTTTGAAAGAAACACTGAAGCAAAAGAGATCTAGTTTTGTTTCAACAACAGCAGATGTGGTGCTTTATACGAGAGGGAATTCCCAAGTTTGCTGAACTATAAATGAGCTGAAGATGGAAAACAAAACTCAATAAATAGTCAATAAAAAGTGGAGCACAGTGATTTTTCAGGTTGTAGTTTTATCCCCAAAAAACCCACCTGGAGCCAGTGCTGCAGCTGTGGAGCTGCTGAGACTGGGATGTGGAAAGACCGGTGAGGGGAAGGCCTGGACAGGGGCCTGTGGCATGGCGGCCATACGTGGAGCTCCCTTAGGGATGAACTCACTCGCTGCTGGGTTAGGAGCCTGGTAGCACAAGAAAAAAGATGAAAAGTCAACCACTGCTCTCAGAGACCAAACTACGGCAGGAAATGCATAATATTTAAGTTTTGTGTACATGCTCATACAAGTTCTGTGTTGAACTTCAAAAGCACTTTAAACTTATTTGGGATTTCTTGAAGTAAATGCTTGTGCGCTCACCTTTCTCCTTTGAGAAATGCTGAGAGCACCAAAATCACTGAAGAGTGAGGAGGTCGGAGAATTCACTGGATCTGTGAAAGGCCATGGAGTGTTAAAACCTGTGCAGCGGTGCTTACAATATTCAGTGGACGAGTGGTGACTGCTGCTTCACAGAGCACTGGCTTACCGTGAGTGCTGTGGCTGAAGTTCTTGGCACCGTCATTGAGGAGACTGGGGGAGCTGCTGCTGGTAGTCATTCGCTGAAGAGAGCACCATCAAGAACAGTTGTCGCCATTAATTACTGTTGTGATGAAAATGTGTGATGCCAAACCAAACAGGCTCAACTAACCACATAATAACTAATGTAGATCCTCAGGTCATCTAGAGAATTACAGCTATGTAAACACACGGCATCTATTTGTAATCACACTGTGCGTTTTCATTGTCTATACATCAACAGATTCCCTCTTGTACCTGCATCATGGAGTATTTAGACTCTGCTGGGCTTCCAAACCCATTGACCCCAATAAAGCTGCTGCTGAAGTAAGAGTTGGTGAGACTGGCATCGCTCAGGGTTGCGCCCTCCATCCCTGCGACTGTGGAGGACAGAGACAAACAGTTCAACCTGTAATATTTGCTCCAATACCTAGAATAACTTAAGCCCTAGGGGTCAGACATCAAAGGCAAAGTCACCACTACTGAATGTTTGCTTATCAGATTCCAGCAGACATTAGAGAGCATGGGAACATTTCCACAACTGCAGGGGGGGAGTTTAACATGCTGTCACGGAGGGATACTACGTGTGGAGAGGGACGAACTTTGAAACTGCACCTGCTGGTTTTCAGGGATTCAGGTTAAAATGGACGTGAGCAGCTTCTTACAGTGGAGCTGCAGGTTAATGTTAGTAACTTGTTATTACTGGAGGTTTGGAAAAGACAACACAAAACAAAGCCCCGTGGACAGCTAGCTCAGCTAAGCTAATGTTAGCAAACATTCAAACTCACGTCTACACAGAAACACTATAGTTCACATAATCAAATATGAGCTGGAGTAGAAATGACGGCACCAACGCTGAGACTTACAAAGTATCACCGGAGACAAAGTCAAAAACACTAACGCTACTTAAAAACAGTTTAATGCTAATGTAGCTAAGGCTAGCTGGCTAATAGCCGCACTAGCTCGCTGATTTGTGCCCACTCACAGCTGTCACACAGCAGGCCTCCAGTGCAGCAGCATGGCTCAGGTTAATGTTATTACCAAGCACAGCTACAGCTACCGGAACACTGTTCACATCACAGCCGGGAGAGCAGGGTGTGCTGGTTGCATACCGACAGGTTTGGATCATGCTGGGCAGAGAAATGTGACCCACGTTGTTTTGGGGGTGAAGAGGCCTCCATGAGTCCTCGGGCTAAATTTTTACACAGCCCCACAAGGCCCAAAAGTAAAGTCACAGCCAGTCAGTCCATGCGAGGCCTCGTTGTGCTGTGATCACTACTCACTGGTTAGCATCTGTCCCTCCAGCGACGCGACTGCGGGCCCCAAGGCTTCGCTCTTCTTGGACACGCCGGTCCCCCCGACACCCGGGCAGGCCGCCGCGGGACCTCCGAGGGGATACCCCGCTGGCGTCCCGCCACCCCCGGCCATAGACATCGGGACCGGGCTACTGCCGCCACCGTGCAGCGGCAGGCTTGTCATGGACGGATCCTCATGCAGGAACTGACACTCTTCTCCGTAAAAGCACGTCTTGTCTTTCGCGTAGTATCGGCAGAACTTCACCTTGACATTGGGTATCCCGACACCCCCGAGCGGAGCAGCTGAAACTGGGAGTCCACTGTTCATGGCACCGCCGCCGCCGCCGCTGCTGCCGGAAGACACTCACACATAGAGAGAGGCAGATAGCTAGCGAGCTAGCCAGCTAGCCTGCAAACAGTTTCAACTTAAAGGAACGTGTTAAAATGACTTCAGCTGCTGCAGAACGCGTTAGAGCCGACAGTACTCACATCACAAGGCTAGGGTTCATTTTGGTTTAAGGAGAAACGAGTGCATGAGTGAGATCCCGCTCGTCGCTGCGGTCGCTATCCATGCAGCTGCCTCCTGCTCGGAGTAGCCTGTTGTTGTTTTTGCTCACAGTGGAGCTGCTGTGCTACAGTTAGCATAGCTTTGCATTGTGGGTACAGAGAGTTCACTGCTGCAGAGGCAACATGCGAGAAGTTAAAGATGGAGAATCCAAGCGGCACCTGGAGCTCGGGGAGTTCAGGGCTGCTGAGCGAAGTTTGCAGGATTCAAATGATGAACTAAAGTTCCAGTGAACATGTGTGAGGTTGTGTCCGCTGCAGAGGGTTATAACTGCATTACAAATAAGATCCAGATGCATGAGAACAGAACATCAGGATAATAAAGGGAATACTCGACAGTTTATTTAGACTTAAAATGATCAGCTTAAAATATTTCAATAAATTGCTTCAGTTTTGTAATATGATATTATATATTTTTACATGCTGAGTATTCTCTATAAATACAACTCCTGCAAACCTCTCAGCCACATTTATTGATTCCTACTTAGTGGGATTTCTCCCTCACTACTTCACAGAATAATTGCTTTCACCTTACAGTAGAATAACATTTGCTTACTCTGCAAACTTATGGAGTGTTTTATTATTGTTTTCTTTTGAAAAAAAGTCCCATGCATGATAACGCTCTGTTTACAGTGGTGCCAAATATAATGTATAAATATATAATATATATATAGATATTACACGGCCGTCTGCACTTCCACTTTGACAACTTCATTTACAGGATTTAGAGGCGCAGCTGAACTCTGCTGGTGACGTCACCAGTTCCTCTGTTTAAAAGGTGTTTGAACTCAACTGGTTCTTCAAAGTGTGAGTCAGAGATGAGGATGTGAGCAGAGCATCCGTGTGCAGGCAGACCAACACCAACATGACAGCAGGTGAGTGGCTCTCAGGGCCGTGCGTCCCGGTAATAATCCGCTTAATAAGTGTATTTCATCTACGTTTTATAGTTTACATGATATTAAGGGTAAAAAAAAAAAGTTTTAGTATATATATAGTTTGTTAATCAATAAGTTGAGGTAGAGAAAAGTAAAATGAAAATAATCAATTCATTTCGAAGTGTTAGGTTCTAAAACTTTATCCCATGAAACCTGTTTTCAATTTGCATTCATATACATATCTTTAAAATGCCCTTTTCAAATATGGAAAGCTATTTACATACATTTCTTATATAAACATTTCTATCTTAGATAAATAATATGTAAATAAGAGTTTATAGATTAAATAAAGTTAACCTTAAAATGTTCTGTGTTTCAAGCTGTTCTCCTGCTCTGTGCTGTTGGGGTTCTCGGCTCAGACGTCCTGTCAGCACAGAATCTCCCATGTGTCCCCAGTCATGAGGTAACAGCTGCCAGGATCTTCGTGTTTAACTGTTCTAACCTATATTAGTCACTTAATTTGGTTTGTTTGTGGTATACGCTAATTGATTGTAATGGAATGAGAATGTGCATGATTACCATGGTCTAGAGGAGACTGCACTTCAGGTTTTACAAAGCAACCTTTAGATTTTTGGATTTAATTTAAGATGATTTCAGATGAGTTTATTTCTTTGCTCTTTTATGTAATAACATGTTTGTATCAGTGTTGACAAGTGCCTCTGTCCTCCCACTAAAGAGACATACTCTGGATATATTTGAGAGAATATCATTCACCTAGCAACAGGAAAAATAAAAAGGTTGTAAAACATCAGTGAGGGAAACGGCACAAACCTGACTAATTCCGCTCTTGTTTCGTTTCTGTTTATCAGAACAGAAATTAACAGTGGATAGTTTCATGCCCCCTCACAGGACTCTGCTTGAAGGGAGAGTTGAAATGAGTTCTGTGTTTCAGGTGGCTTGTCGGGAGCTAACCAGTAACCTGAAAACATCTGGACACGTCAGCGTAGACGTGTGCCCTGGTATGAAACTCGTGATTTCACTGAAGGGCTTCAGCGGGTACCCTGTCTGTCACTGGATCCGAGGAGAACACCCGCCATTGAAAGTGTAAGTGAATGCTTTGTGTTTGTGTTCAGGTGTGTTTTCCTATTTTGAGTAAGTCTGATTAAACTGAAGGGTTTTCATTCACTATCCCAAAAAAAGGAATGACTCGATTGTCCTAACACGACTTTCTGAGACTGATTCTGGGGAGTACACACTGACCTGTGAAGCCAGTAATGGGACCAGTTCCTCGTGGACTGTGTCTGTTCATGTAATGGGTGAGTTCAAGCCCAGGCGGCATCTGAGGTACAGAATGTCTGAGATGTTCATGTTTTGTCAAAACACTTGGTATGAATTTCTGCTTCTAAATTCAAATTGCCTTGAATGCAAAGAGATGCCTGTTTGAGGAAATCCTTCCAAGATTAAATGTGTTCTGCTTTTTAACTTTTGGTTTTATTTGCATTTAACCTTTTACATTAAGTGACAACCCAATGTGCCAACTGCTGCTCAGAAACTTAATGCTGTGTTTAAGTTAGTAGCCTGTGAGCCGGGTGTGTTTACAGGCATTTCAATGAATATTTTGCTCATCATACAGTTTTATGTCCTCCCTACAATGCACAGTTAACATGGCAACAACACAACTGCAGCAGATACCTCAGTGGTAGTAAAACTAACATCTTGCTTGAAATTATTTGCAGGGCGTCCAACAAAACCCCAGCTGATGCTGCAGGATGTCGAAATCCGAATGACGTCCCCCTCTTTCACCTGCATCTCTGAGGGCTGTCCGAAGCCTAAAATCGAATGGTCTGGGTAAGATGTTAATCCAGAGTGTATCTACAACCATTTAATTATAGTAAGATTAGATTTTCTGAATAATCATGTTTCACCTTGTTTTTGAACAGAAAAAAAGTTGGGACAAATGCAAACAGCAAAATATCAAGTACTGAATACTATGCTGAAGGAATGATGTGCTGTGCCACTAATGAAAAAGGACAAGAGTGCTCCCAACTTTATGACTATGGTAATTTAATATTTAAACAAATTAATTAAATGCACACTACAAAATAGGATTTCATAATGAACTATTGCAGAATGAAAATTATTTTCTCAGTTTGGGTCTTCAACCCCCTGAAAAAATTGGACGAAAAGTGGTTTGCAGTTCAGAGATTATTTGTAATTTGAGATATTGTATCAACCAAATTAAACAGACGATCAAATGTCAAATCTGTCGTGTGACTCATTGTCGTTTACTGTGTCTTTTAGATCTAGACCGTGAGCAAATGGACAATGAGATTTCTAATGTGACAGTGGGTCCCGGTCAGTCTTTACTCCTTCGCTCTCGGATAAAAACGTATCAAGATCCATATCCTGTCTGGGAGAAAGGTGGCAAACTACTGAACGCCAAAACGTTAGGATGCTCTTCTACAGTCAAGAAGAAGGTGATGTGATATTCCACTAAGACAAATGAGATTTTTACTAAAATTAACATGTGAACAAATGTGAATTCCCTCCCTTTATGTTGGTTTTAAAACTAATCCATCATATTTTAATACTCTTTAGTCCGAGACACAAATTGGAAATAACTGTAATGACCTTCACGCTTCATTTTTGTATGTTTTGTTTGCAGAGCTGCATCAAAAATGACTCCCATTCTGGAAGTAAGATGGCCTACCTGTTCATCGAGTCAGTCAGTGTGGAGGACGGTGGAATGTACACCTGCAGGCATCCAAAAAAAAAAACTAAGTCTGTCTACATTCAAGTCCAGGGTTAGTAGAACTGATCTGACTGTCACCAATAAATAATTCTTAATGCTTCCACTTCTCTCTGATATTCAGTTTCATGTTTACCATCCGTCTCTGTCCTGATTTTTATTCTGTGTTGCCTCAGCTGAAGGTTTCCTCTCGGTCCAGTTGAATGAGAGTAAGATCGTTCCAGCACAAAAAGCTTCCAGCTCCTGTTTGCAAGCCGAGGTCTCCTACCACCCTGTGCTCCAGAGCTGCTCCTGGGAGGCTCCTGATAAAACCATCACGAAATGCCAAAGAGACAAATGGGTGACGAAACACAGGTGAAGGTTTATATAAAGTCTGTGACTTGTGGGACGGCTGTGGCTCGGGAGGAAGAGAGGGTTGTCCACGTATCAGAAGGTCATTGGTTTTAACCCCGGCTCCTCCAGGCTGTGTGTCCTTGGGCAAGATATTAACCCAATCGTATATCAATGGTGTGTGCTAGAGAACGCGGGTGTATGAATGGTGAATATGACTGGTATTGCTTTGAGCAAGCTCGTTATGAATACACTCTATTTACCATGTACCACAACACTGTTTTGTCAGGAGTGTGCAGCTCTGCGGTTCACTCAAACCTGGAGATTACAAGTTACACTTGGAGGCCGGAAAACAAAAAGAAACAAAGACCATATCAGTGTGTGTTGTCGGTAGGAGACATTTATTGTGCACATCTGCTATTTCTTTAATAATAATAATAATTTTTTATTATTATTTCAATATCTTTTATTTAGCAGTTTTAAATGGCACAAAATGTATAAATCTACACATTTTTGTTTCAGATGCACCGAAGTTCAGTTTCGTCTCCAGCGAAATTGATAATAACCTCAACCTGGAGGTTGTGAGTCTTGTTCCGGCAAATTATTCCTGGATGGTTTGTTCTTCAGTCGACGGCAGGTATGATCACTGTCACTGTTGTAGCCCTAAAGTCTCATTAAGTCTCGAAAAGTGATTGAGTTTTGGTGAGATAAATGAAACGCGCACAGACACACTCTGATTCAGACTGCTTCCATTCAGGTGTGAAGCCGATTCTTCCTGGGAAAAGATCCCCGACACCAATCGGACAGACTCTGACGTCTCCTGTAACAAAACAATCAATACATCACTGAGAAGAGACCAAGCGACTGACAAATATGTAAAGTTCTGCCTCTCAAACTCAGTCGGCTCCTGGTGCTCGAACTCGCAATACAACTCACCTTCACCACAGGCCTCCATAGGTAGATCTAGTTCACATTTCAGAATAAGTTGTTCATTTACCTTATTTTTTTTGATGACACTGATGTCATTAGAAACTTCTGTGTTTTTAGGTGGCCGGCATACAGAGGACGACAACATGCTGCTGCTGAAAGTCGGCAGTTTCCTTCTGCTTCTGGCTCTGGCAGTAGTCAGTGTGGTGCTCTTGTACTTTGTGAAAAAGAAGGTATATGTTAATAGTAACAATAATAATAATATCTTGAATTTATAGTGTCAGTGCGGATAAAAAGAGAAGAGAAAAGAAATTGCATGTTACACATTGATACTCACAGAAACACATGATGACATAAGTGCCCCCCTTCGTGCTTCTCATAGAAACCCAAGTATCAGCCCCAGCTGCAGATGATCCAGATGGTGGGACCCAGTGACAACGATTACATCTACATCAACTTCAAGGACTTTCTGTACGACCAGAAATGGGAGTTTCCCAGGGAGAATCTAGAGCTGGGTATGAATTACACCAGACATCAAGCAACTCAGATCATCAATTAAAAGTACTAAACCATAATGTGAAAATACTCACATTACTAGTAAGAGCCCTGAATTTAAAATCATACTCAAGTAAACTTAAGTTAAGTTTCAAGTGCTTACTATTCTTTAAAGCTCATCCTATGTTTTTCTAAATGTATAAACTTAATGTGAAAAGTAAATAGAAGAGTAGATGGTATTATAAATAACAATGCAAAGCAAAATACCTCAAAACAGCATTTATATATTCTTATAAGGATGAATCTAATCTGATAAAAATGAAAATCATACACAGTGTGTTTCTGTGTCATGTGCAGGTAGTGAACTGGGCTCTGGGGCTTTTGGCACGGTGGTTCAAGCTACAGCCTATGGCATCAACAAGCCTGGGGTGTCCCAGCAGGTGGCTGTCAAGATGCTGAAAGGTCAGCGTTTCACACACTTACTCCATGAGGGAAATGTTGAATGTTAAGGAGGTCAAGTCAGTGGCTGATGTGATATCTGACTCTGCAGAGAAACACCAGACGGTGGAGAAGGAGGCTCTGATGTCCGAGCTGAAGATGCTGACTCACATCGGTCAGCACGGCAACATTGTGAACCTGCTTGGGGCGTGCACAGATTTAGGTAAAAAATTACCACTGATACCTAGAACCATACACAACAAACTCCATCACAATATCACATGATCTTAGAGTGAACTCGGCTTACAATATCTATGCATTATTGCTGATAATTGTTATTATTGTTTGTGTTTCCCTATATAGGACCCATATACCTGATTTTCCAGTACTGCTGTTATGGAGACCTGCTGAACTACCTGAAGAACAACAGCGAGCGTTACAACAAGTCTGTGACCGACGCCTTCAACAAGGACCGCTTCAGCAGCTTGTACAACAACCTGCAGCCTCGCAAAGGCTCCAGGTGGGAACCACACACACACTCAGAACCAGTGGTGGAATGTAACGAAGTATTTTTACTTCGTTACTGTACTTAAGTACATTTTTACGTATCTGTACTTTACTTAAGTAAAAATAATAGTGCATACTTTTTACTTTTACTCCGTTACATTTTGCAGCTATTATCTATACTTTTACTCCGCTACATTTCTACAATATGTGTCGTTACACGTTACATTTTATGATCACAGTTTCGCCAAAATGTTGCTGTGACGGAGCGGCTCAGTCACTGACCGCCAGCGCTCCACACGCGCACACAGTCACACAGTCACACACACGCCAACAAACATTTCCACTCTTCCTGTTAAAGTTCGTAGTTGATCACTATCTAACCATCAGCTACTCTGATTTTACTTTAGCGCTGGGCCTACGGAGGGTGCCCACTCGTCAGCTCCGCATCTGGTGACACACACACACAGACACATACGCATCTGGGTGACACACACATACGCACACACACACACACACACACACAGTCACACACAGTGGCCGGTAAGCAGCCGTCCGGACCACTCCGTGAAGAAGGTGGAGGAGACGTTTCTTTAGTTTTAACGCCGCCACTTTATTTATTGACTGGCCACCGGAGCAACACTCTCATCACCTCTAGGTGCTCGTTCACTTCTCGTATTCACACACTTCTTGCGCAAGTTACCCAGGTGCACTAAGTCATTCTCTGGGCCCGTTCCTTAAAGGGGCAGGCCCTACCTGCAACAGCGCGTTTGGCAGCAGCACTACAACCTTGCCTGTTTTGCTGAAAAAACATTCAACTGCTTACAACTATTACTAGTAGTGACATCTGTAGAGGCATGAGTATTACCAGTAGCTATATCTGCATTCTTTATCAAAATGGCACAGCCTAGACATTGAGAGACAACCCATTGCGTGAGTACTTTTACTTTTAATACTTAGTAAATTTAAAAGTAAGTACTTTTTACTTTAACTTAAGTAGGATTGTTGATGTAGTACTTTTACTTTTACTTAAGTATATATTTTCCTGGGTACTTGTACTTTTACTTAAGTACTAAACTTCAGTACTTCCTCCACCACTGCTCAGAACAAGAGAGAGCGAACATAGAGTTTCTATCTAGGTGCAGATCTGCTGGAAGTCTCTATTGATGTTATAGAATCTCACATCTGAATTTTTATTTTCACAGTGAGCTGCAAACAGCAGTTGACACGTATGTGCCCATGTATCATAATGCCACCAGGGGGCAGGAGGACATCGCCCTCCTCGCCCTCAGCTCAGGTGAAATGGATGTTTACGAAGGTCAGTAAACACCTCATGAGAAGAGAGCATGCATGTTTTTTTGCTCCTGGTCGGAACTGTGTTGATCGTAAATCATCTCTTTCCCATGTGCGAACCCAGAGATGTATTTGAACAACGATGATCAGACCGAGGAGCTGCAGGCCCTGACCTTCGATGACCTGCTGAGCTTCGCCTACCAAGTGGCCAAGGGCATGGATTTCCTCTCCTCCAAGAATGTAAGAGACAAACGGCTTTTAAGCAAAAATGCCAAGTTTCTGCTATATAATAATAATAATTTTGTATATTCTTATTTTTATTACTTGAAAATAAATGAATAACCTGGTGTTCTTAGCTTGTTAATCAAACAGAATTAGTGATTTTAAGACATCGACTTCTACTTTCTACTTTCAAATCGATTTTTTACATTTTAGACCCAACAATCAATACAGAAAAGAATAATTAATTACAATTAAATATTGTAGTTGCAGCCCCACTAGTCCTTGTACGTGTTATGTGTGGTGTGAGTGAATATATTGACACTCGGTCATGTGCAACCGCAGTGTATCCACCGAGACCTGGCAGCTCGCAACGTGTTAGTGACAAAAGGCCGACTTGTCAAGATCGGTGACTTCGGTTTGGCCCGGGACATCGACAACGACTCTAACTACGTCGTGAGAGGAAACGTAAGTGAAACAGCGACATCACTATCTATCACTTCTGGCACAGAATGTGACAAGTGACATGGCTTTGTCGTCCCTCAGGTGCGTTTACCAGTGAAGTGGATGGCACCAGAGAGCATCTTTCATGGGATGTACACCATGAAGAGTGACGTCTGGGCCTACGGCATCTTGCTCTGGGAGATCTTCTCACTCGGTAGCTTTCACAGACAAATACTCTCCGCGAGCTGAATGTTTAAAACCGCTCCCGCTGCAATACGAAACATGAAGTCTGTCTCTCTTGTATTTGATGGTATCAGGTGTCACTCCGTACCCCGGGATGAAGGTGGATCACACGTTCTATTCGATGATTGAGAGAGGATTCAAGATGGAGTGTCCGTACTACGCCAACGAGTCTGTGTGGGTGTCCGCAGTGCTTGACACTGTACAATACAGAACTGATATTTCAATCATTTGCACAAAAAATGAAAGGGTAAAAAACAAAAGGGTTAGTAGGTGTACTGGATGCTGGTGGAGGTTTTTATAACATAGATTGTACCTGCAATTAACTTTTTTTTTATATTTGTACTCTACTTTAGTATTAGTATTTTATATTTCTACTTTACTACATTTCAAAGGGATTGTTTTCTCAGTGCAATGGGAATATTCCAGCCTGTTTTCAATGCAAATCCCAGTTTGTTAAAATTAATTTTTTTTAAATTCTAATGCAGCCTTCTTCAAGATCAGTCCTTTTGATGGCTTGAACAAGAAACTGATTATATTGATTTAATTTAAGGGAAACTTATTAATACATGAATGAGAATTATCAGTTAATATACAGTAAATATAGTATAATGTAGTCATTTTACATTACTTTTGATACTAAAAACTGAATCTGGTGAGAATATCTCTGGATGCATGAATTCAAAGGTTTTACTTGCAATGGAATATTTTAATTACTTTTGTCTATCTGAACCGAAATCCAGCAGACCTCTAGATATTATGGATAACTTACCATCTTAATGACTTTTTAATCTTTCCACTTATCTTGCAGGTATGGGATGATGTGTAAGTGTTGGACCCTGGATCCCTGTGACCGCCCTTCTTTCTCCAAACTGGTGTCGTTTGTGTGTGATCAGCTGACGGACAGAGAGGAGAAGGTGGGTCTGCAGAGCAAGGTCAAAGTATTTTGTGCAGGATCCACTAACAAGAGATATTTAGAAATAATCTTCCTGAAGTAGAGTTTCAGTCGTTTCCATTCACCAATGAACAGTGAATGTCACTTCTAGTTATTCCTCTTCCTAACCAACCTTCTTCCTCTCTCAGCTCTACCACAACATCGACCAGACGTCCAGCATCTACCAGAATGCACGGGCCGTGTTGGACATCTCTGCCTTGGCAAAACAGGAGGAGAACAAGACGCAGTCAAGGAATGACTACTGTCAAACCAAAGCAGCCCAAGAGAGCAAAGCAGAAATGTCCGACTCTGACAACGTGGCAGCTGGGGAGAAACCTCTGAAGCCATCTGATACAGAGTGATCGCCTCTAACTGAAGGGAACGTATTTTAAAAACAGTTCAACAATGTTCTTCCTCGCATTATAAGCCCAAGAGTTACAGCAGAAAGCGCTTTTTTTTGTATTTTAAGGAAATATAGTAGAATCCTACATGTTCTCAAATAAACTGAGCATACATTTTCATTGTGCATTGCATTACAATTTCAGCAAATTATAATGAGAACTGAATGTAAATACAGTATTTGTTTTATTCTACAGTGTTTAATTGTGCAGCTATATCTGAAAGAAAGTTTTCAGAAAAGGATCCTAAATATTTTCTGGACGAAAATGGAGACATGTAAGCTATGACTTCACAGGTTTATGGAGTGACTGATCAACTTTTGCTATTCAATTGTATAATATATTTTATCCATGGCAACAACCCCTTGTCTTGATATGTTGTAAGATATTGTAACGGAATTGTTTTGCTCTTATTCTTGTATCAGCAGCTACAGGCAGTTTGAATACCATTTTGTATACATTCATATTTTTTAATCCAGCTTTCTGTTATTTTTTGTTAAAAAGTTTATGCCTAACACCTTCAACATAATGTACTTTGCATAATAAATAAGAAAAAGAAAAAAATTTGCAATGCATGTTTGTCCTTCCTGAATGATTTGACTATCTACTGTTTAAATTAAGTCGTTTGATTGAACATTAGGGCTGCAGTACAGGTTGGGTAAAATTCCCTGCTGGAGCACGATCAACGTCACAGCTCATCACTCGTGTTCGGTGTTGCCAGATTAATGATAATTATTTGTCTGATAATTTTGCCCTCTGTACAATGTATGATCAATAATGACAAAAAGTCCCATAATGTACGATAATTTGGTGATTTGGCTACACTTTGTATTATGAGTGGTATTCAGTCTTAGCTACCATCATTGGTCTTGGCCATCTCAATGTACTGCATTTCCCGACAAGCCCTGAATACGATCACTTGCTCTCACGTTCTGAAGTGGCATCTTGCCCTTTGTTGTTTAGGATCACATTCTCCTGCCGCTCAATTTCACCCCTGCGTGTTCGCTAATTTTAAAGTGTTTGTGGCTAAAAAGAAAGATGAACATTATGACGAAGAGGAGGGCAGAGTCTTTGTTGGATCAACCTAAACCTTGTCACCAAAAGTACAGGCATGAAAGGGAAAGAGACCCAAGTTTTACTGGGTGGATAAAGCCTCTCACAGGCTGTGATACTAAGGCCTGGGGTCGTTGTTGCAATGTACAGATGGTGGCTGAAACAACTTGGTTTTTTAAAAATCACGAAAAATAAAGTGGTGCCAATTTGTAGAGAACATCGGAAAAAGGACCAGTTAGTCACAGCAGTGAAGATGGCAGAGGTAAAACTATCAGGGTCCTTGAACATAACATCGCTGTGCGGGCTCCAGACCAACTTGTGGATGAGGATATCATAAAGTCTCACTAAACGTTACAAGGCACTGGCCCATCAGCGCCTGGGTGGAGCTGGAACTTTCTCACTAAGGTCAACCCTAAGGTCACTAAGGTAATTTATTTCTTTACACTAACCGATGGCCCTTCCAGTCATGTGGTCAGGTTGATAAACTGTTACAAATAGGCAGCATCAAAAAAATGTATCTTGTTAGGACGACATCTTTTCTCAAAATAAAATCATTTTGAATCTCTGGTGGATTCTTCCAAATTTCCCATGAGGCAACTCTGCTTCTGTTCCGCTGGAACCTCGTGCGCATGTGTACAGCTCATGTTACCTGGATAGAAGTGAACAAGTCTGACAGGTCCGTTTTGCAATAGTGTTCAATATCTGTTTGATCAGAGAGCGTCGGTGACTCAGTAAGTTATCATCCCTTAAACCTGATTTGACGTGTCATTGCAGTTAGACGCTGGTTGTTCATATTAAAGTTAAAGTTTAGAAGTTCGTGTGGTAGTTAGCCTCCTGTTAGCTTAGCCCCTGAGCTGAGTGTATGTGCTCCACCTCTGTTCTGTCAGTGGCTGTTTGCCCAGTGACATGTAACTATATCACTTGCATGCACTGCCCCCCTGTGGTCAATTCGTGGCATAACGTTTAATCCCTGTTGCTGTGTTAAATTACTGGTTTCTTACGTGAAATAATTATTCTTATCGTGTGTTTTGCAGATATCACTCTCACACAAACAAATCTACCACTATCCTCTGCCAGGTTTGCAGCCTCCTCCTGTCTGGAATAAATCTTCATCTGAAGGTGAGAAGTTGCTGCTTTTTCTCTAACCAGAAAATCTGTCCATCCACACTGTCGCTTACATAGGTCATAAATTCACCCTCCTCTATATTAGTGGATGGGATATGAACCTAAGTACAAAATTAAAGAACACATTCACTGTTGTTTTTCCATTCCTCTGTCATTTGATCGCACTATGTCCAGTGGTAATTGTTTGCCCCTTGCGTTTGAGCTCTATAGCAAACTCCTCCCCTCAGCATCACATGAAATGACAAATAAATGATTAACCTATAGCCAGGCGTCCGGGGTCTGGTTCTGTGTCCAGCAGTGTATTGACCTCGGTGGAGTTCAAAGACTGTCTCTGCAACCACTGAGGACCCTCACACCCGCGTGGACATGGACATCGGCACAGTGAACACTCTGTCTTATGAAGATTTTGGGAATATTTTTGGTAACGTGGTGGAGAAATGTCCCATCATAGCCGCTGCAGTGTGGTCCAGTCGTCCCTTTGCCAGCTTGTCTGCTCTGGAGGCTGCGTTCAGTGAGTTCATCGATGCTCTGCCAGAGTCAGGTGAGACACACACCTACGGTTTGGTAATATTATGTCATGATTGTGTTTGGTGGCTCTTTTGAGTGACATTCAAATGGCTTCTATTCTTTGCGTAATGGCACAGATAGACATTATATGAACAATCCAGAGCAATAATCAGTCACCATGTGTGTCCAGGTAAAGAGGGCATCCTCAGGTGTCACCCTGACCTCGCGGGCAGGGACCTCCAGAGGGGCACCCTGACAAAAGAGTCGCTTGAGGAGCAGGAAGGAGCCGGCCTAGACGCGCTGGAGTCAGCTGAGGCCTCGAGCATGGCCCGGCTCAACGAGCAGTACAAAGAGCGGTTCGGGTTCCCGTTCGTCATCTGCGCCCGGATGAACGACAAGAAGAACATTTTACGGCAGCTGTCCGAGCGCTGTCAGCACGAGGGCACGGTGGAGAGGGCGCACGGCATCGAGGAGGTGAAGAAGATCGGCCGCCTGCGTCTCCAAGGCCTTGTGTGTCATGACACACAAAACAAGCTATGACCCTGAATCAGTGCGGAATCTCTCCTGCTCCAGTCATTACTAACAAACATTTACATGCTGGTGATACTTGTTTTATATCCAATGTGTGTGAGGTATTCATCCATTACTCTGTGTACTTTTTTAGACAATAAAGGAGGTAGAGCGGGTCCTCCACTAACCAGAGGGTTGGGGGTTGGACCCCGGTCACCCCTATTCTGCATACCGAAGTGTCCTTGGGCAAGATTTTGTATTACTGTGAGATGGAGAGGGTGCTGCTGACATGGATGCACTGTATGAATGTGTGTGGTAATGGCAAAACTGTACTGTAAAGGCTTTGAGTGGTTATCGTTACCATTAAACATTCTCATAGCGTACGTGTTATCAAGGCATATTTACATTTCTAAGTAAAAAAATAATACTGTCATTTAGAATTATCAG
The DNA here is from genome assembly GCF_963576545.1 of Limanda limanda. Lineage (NCBI taxonomy): Eukaryota > Metazoa > Chordata > Actinopteri > Pleuronectiformes > Pleuronectidae > Limanda > Limanda limanda. The sequence continues at coordinate 10,256,511 of NC_083655.1, forward strand.
AATTGTAAGTCATAGTTAAAGAGCATATACAGAAATCACGACAAACGTATTTTCATATATAAGTATTTTAATCCACAAATCAATCTGAGCAAAAATTAGCAAATATTAAATGTTTATATTGGTAGAAATAAAATACTTCAGGTCCTGAATTCCTTAAAGCTCCATGGGCTAACTTCCATTTCAGAATTCGTCCACCAGGTGTCACCATTGCTCATTAAGTTGGCTCTGGCAGCAGCTACACAGGAATATGCAGATATGTGAGTTATCAACATCTCAAATCTTTTTTTTCAGGACATTTTCCTGCGTATATATTTCATGCATGTGCGTTTGATGCACAAGAGAAAGTTGGTGAATAAGAGATTTGCACTGGTATTTGGTTTGAGGAGCTGAAATTGGATTAATTGGAAAATAGTTATATGTGCTGCCATGACTCATGATATGGATCCGCAAAAGGCCTATATTGCGTCATGGGTCCTTTACTGTTTGCACTTTGAGCACACTAGAGTTGCACTAGATTGCACTAGTGATCTCGCACAATTATGTGTATGGCATATTGGCGTTTGTGTGTTGTGCTGCTATGGTAAGTTGTGGTGTAATTATTTTTCACCTGAAGTGCAGAAGAACCGGTCCTGCTTGTTGCTAAGTGGGTCATAAAGTCCCTGAAGAGTGTACTGATGCTCCACACTGACATCAACACTCTGAACACTCTGTCTTATGAGGATTTTATGAATATGTTTGGTAACGTGGTGGAGAAATGTCCCCTAAAAGCTGTTGCAGTGTGGTCCAGTCGTCCCTTTGTGAGCTTGTCTTCTTTGGAGGCTGCGTTTAGTGAGTTCATTGTTGATCTGCAAGAGTCAGGTGACACAGACACAGCTACTATTTAATAAGTGCTTGTCTTATTTTATATTTCAACCCCAAAGAAAAGTTTAGTGGCACTTTAAAGGGGGTTTAGTTCATATAAATGACGTGTACCCTGTGCGTAATGGCGTAGATAGACATATTAACAGACCTGAGTAAACATGTGTCCAGGTAAAGAGGGCCTCCTCAGGTGAATCAATGTCCTGGCGGGCAGGGACCTCCAGAGGGGCACTCTGAGCAGGGAGTCCCGTGAGGAGCACTCATCGAGGAGGTGAAGAAGATCTGCCGCCTGCGTCTCCAAGGCCTCGTGAGCCATGACCCACCATGACCCTAAAAGCCTCAGTGCCATCAAACCTACACATGCTTTTTGATTTATTCCAAATGTTTATGTGCCAATCATCCATACATTAAAAGATTTGGATCACTGATTCTATAGTTTGACACTTTATTCTACATTCATGATATGTATATCAACATTCTTAAGCATAATGGTGACAATACAGGCCTCTCACGTCTCTCAGGTGAGAAACAGGGTTCTGTATCCATGTTGCTGCCTCTAAACAGAAATGAGGGGGTGTGCTGACATGTGCATTAAGACATAAGATAAAGCAATGTCCCGTCAGTCCAGATAAGCAACCATCAACTGACATCCACAGGGCTTACAGTGGTCCTTGAAGAAGATCCCATTAGAGTTTGGACATTAGTAAACATGTTGTTTCACTCGGTCCAATCTTAGCTGCCTTGCGAACGACAGGCTTAATTATTGAATCTCACCTGTGCAAGTTTATCAGATACACGTCATGATATTCGTTTTATTCTAAATGTACGTGCGACAGACTATTTATACTGTGAAATTAATCTTTTAAACAATAAAATATATGGATCATCGATTATAGTTTTAGAATTTACACTATAGGCTTATATACACATGCGATCATTGCAAATATTTAGCCTCTTCCTGTCATATTATGTGTATTTACACTTATTAGCAGAATGGTGACTATACAGTCCTCTCACATCTCTGAGGTGAGAAACAAGTTTGTGCAACTGAATCCATGTTGCTGCCTCTAAACAGAAGGGGGGGGGGTATGCATGGAGAAGTTGATTAAAGCAATGTCCCTTCAGTCCAGCTAGGGAACATCCAAGTGTGACGTCCAGTGAGGGGCTGCAGTGGCGCCTGGGGGAGATCAAGAACTTCAGCAGAGGGGGAACATGAGTTTTACCAGTCCTCTCAAATTGTGCATTTGGGGTTTTCCATATTAAGATTAAGATACATTTATTTGTCCCAAACACATGCACAGACATGCACAAGCACACTCATGCAAGGAGGGAAATTTAACCTCTGCTTTTAACCCATCTGGTGCAGGACACACAGAGCAGTGGGCACCCATGTACGGCGCCCGGGGAGCAGATGTTGGGGGAGTAAGGTGCCTTGCTCAGGGGCACTAGACAGGGTAGGAAGAATCCTCTTGGATTTTTGGACAGATCAATCCAGGTTCGTCTTTTTGTTGTTTCTCCATGGAGTCGAACCAGAGACCTTTTCTGCCTATAGTCCAAGTTTCTGCCACTTGTCCACCGCCTCTCCATATTCTTGGATAAAAATGTCCCTGCAGTATCTCTGGGTCGTCCTTTACATAGTAAGTGTCCTGTGGTCTAGGCGGTCTCTCGGGACCCGGCAGCGGACAGAGAGTGGGCGCGCAGCGGGGACACGGGCGGCGAGGAGGCGTGAGCTCCGTTGGTGGAGGAGACGCCTCCCGCGGCCTCCCCCTGGTCCCCGGAGGTGATGGAGGAGTCCTGGTCCGGGTCCGCGACCCTCACCTTCCTGCGGTCCTCCTCCTTCTTCCACTTCATGCGCCGGTTCTGGAACCAGATCTTGATGTGCCGCTCGGTGAGGCCCAGGGTCAGGGCCAGCTCCACGCGCCGCGGCCTCGAGATGTATCGGTTGAACAGGAACTCCTTCTCCAGCTCGAGCAGCTGCGCACGCGTGTAGGCCGTCCTGGTGCGCTTGTTCTCCTCGGTCTCAGCCATGACGTAGGCTCCTATAGGGACAGACACAGGCTTTACACATGGGACCGTAGAGGTTTATTATCATGTTTGATTGGATTATAATTTCAATTTGTCTGTGATAATTTAACCTATATCGCATTTTGTGTTGTTATGATGACCTACATGCCGGCTCCTGCAGAAACCACAGGGTATATTTGCCTTATGATAGCCGCTAGAATAAACACTTATTCACTTGTTATGTTATAAGGAAATTTGATTTGCTCTAAATATACGTCCTCAGTCCGAGCTGGAACTGGGAAGCAGCAGGTGTTATGGGGACACTGTTTTGTTATTTTAGGGGAAATTTGTTTTTAAATTACAAAGTTAACTTTTATTTAATTTTGTTGGGGCAAAGCTTGTTGAGATAATTTTGTTGTGCTGCTTTGGTTATATTAGCTGTAACTGTGGACAAAGTAAATTTTGTGTCTTTTGGTCACTTGGGCTTATTTATTTGCCAATTTAACCAATAGCACCAAAGTCTCATCTTGAACTCCTACCCAAATAGAAATTAATCTACTCAGCCTTATCCAAGATAAGTATTGTGCAATTATTATACCCTGATTACCTTTAGAAATGTTTCAGCTAAAATCAGTGATCACTCAGATATTTAATATATTTCACATATTTAGTCAGTCCAGTTTCAATTATATGGGTAAGAAAATTGAGTCCAAACAGGCCCCATTTTAATTATTGTGATTAATATATTTTTACACACTAACAATATAATTTGAACTTTTTTATGAATATACAAATCGTGTTAGGCCATTAACAGTTCATGGCAGAAAAAAACGATATCAACTTTTTTTATATCACAATTGCATGCCGTTTATTGATAAAAAATTATCGGAATTAATCAGGTATAAACAATACACACATTATGTCCACAATATGCTCTAATAGTCACGCATTCTTAATCAAAAATCTGTGCGTAAAAGCAGGGAACTGTGTTAAAGGAGAGCTGTGATTGGCTTTGAAGACTCAGTGTTAAAATATCATGTGTATAAATTTACAAAAACCTAACAAATGTTTTTTAGATTTTCTGAGAATTTTGTCTAAAAAGTAAAAATCTCCAGGAAACTTTTAGTCGGGAAACAAAACCAGCACGTACTTTTTCCCTTATCGCAAAACCAAATACTGTGCACTTGTTGCAAACCTTAATAAAGCCATTCAAATTGCGGGATTCCTTTATACATCAAAACGATTAATTTAAGTCATTTGAGCTGCAAAGTTTAAAATCACTGTTAATATAAAATCTCCACATGTCTTTTAAAGTCATTAATCAAACATGGAAGTGGCAGATTTGGGCGTTTTAACATCTTATTATAGTCTTATAGTTTCCATCTATTGTGTGTCTGTGATACAGACATTTGTGAACATGCTGTGTAAAGACGAAACACACATTGTTTGCGATGGTAAGACCTGACAAATAAATACTTAAAAAGTTTAAAATCACTGTTAATATCAAATCTCCACATGTCTTTTAAAGTCATTAATCAAACATGGAAGTGGCAGATTTGGGAGTTTTAACATCTTATTATAGTCTTATAGTTTCCATGTATTGTGTGTCTGTGATACAGAGATTTGTGAACATGCTGTGTAAAAACGAAACACACATTTTTTGCGATGATAAGACCTGACAAATAAATACTTAAAAAGTTTAAAATCACTCTTAATATCAAATCTCCACATGTCTTTTAAAGTCATTAATCAAACATGGAAGTGGCAGATTTGGGCGTTTTAACATCTTATTATAGTATTAGAGTTTCCATCTATTGTGTGTCTGTGATACAGAGATTTGTGAACATGTTGTGTAAAGACGAAACACACATTGTTTGCGATGATAAGACCTGACAAATAAATATTTTAAAAAGCAGCACTGGCTTTCCGGGCCTTTTACAAATTGATTGACAAGGTAAACTGAACCACCCAGGATCATATTGTTGGGAGCATGATGTCATTATTCAGGCGTCACAGAGACTCAGTGTAAACTCAGTTGTGAGTGCAATGACTACACAGTAATGTTGGAAACAAAAAAACTCAACATGGATTTTGAATTGAAAAGACTCGTACATGAGCGATTAGGCCTGATCTGAGAAATCCCCTGTTGAGGTTCAGTTGGTTTAAATTATGGATTTATTTTAATACATATTAATTACTGATGGGGTTTACCTGCCCACTGTCCCTTCCAGGTGTGTGAGTGGGATTTTGTAGTTTTCATCCAGGGGAAAGGGAGGTGATATCTGCTCTGCTCCACCGCGTCTCCGTAGCCTGCGGCGGGCTGGAGGGTCTGCTGCTGGAGCCCCTGCGGGTGGTGCAGCTGTGGCACCCCGGGGTCCTCCCGCAGGCCGGGCAGGTTGTAGGAGGGGGCGATGTCAGAGAGCCCGGACTGCTCCAGGGCCCCCATGGCCGGCTGCGTGTAGATGGAGTGCACCTGCCTGCTCATGTAGAGGCAGGGCGGCGGGCTGTGGCTGTAGTCCTCGCCCTGCGGCCTCTGGTAGGCGCAGGAGTCTTTGAACACCTGCGAGGGGTAGTAGTGATCTTCCCGATTCATGGCTGCGGATGACCCGGGGCTCTGGGGCCGGTCTGCTCGCACATGTACCGGAGCTGCTGGCCTGCCTCGGCTCGCCTCGGACCTTCCTCTCCTCTCACCTGCCTCTGGCGCAACTGCGTGGCCCCCGGCGGCTCCGCACAGGTGTGTCACTGTGCCACCATGTGACTCTGCAGCGCACAGGCCATTGGCTTCACTGTTTGCTCACAACGACAGACCTGGCTCCAGACTCCCAGTTTCCAGGATATTGTCCAGCTTCTTTTTTTTTTTTTTTTTTTCCTTCTTCAGTGAATTGAGCAGAACGCATGTGAGCGCGTAAAAATCAATGTCCCTCTGTAAATACCACAACCTGAACCCATGTGTTTGCCCCCTCCAGCTGTGCAGGGACCCTACACCCATGCGTAAAGAGCCTGGTCAGGGGTGCCACTTTTTAGTTCCCCATGTAGGGTTTGCCCTCAAACACATGCACCCATCGACACTTTATAGGGATGTATCTCCTGTCTGCACACTGCAGCAGATAAATCGATGCGGATGGGCGCAAACATTGGTTGACCTGCGAGATAAGAGACCTGCATAGAGAGACAGCTGTCTTGGAAACTGTGGTGAAACATCACCTCACTCCCTCCTCCTCCTCCTCCTCTTTGTCTACACCTTCGTGACTTTTAAAATGTTCCCATGACACTTCTGCAAATGCATCATTTAACACCATTTAGCGAGTGTCCCCTGCACGATGGGCCCTTGACCAGCGGTCGCTGTACTCCGCCTGCACTCTCACCATGTTTGCCGGCCATTAGCAGATGTGTGTGTCCGTGTGTGTGTGCTCGCCCCATTTAACAGCAGCTCTCGTGGTCAAACCAATTAGGTTGGAGAGAGCAACAGAACTCAATTAACAGGCGAGTGCACGGAGCGTGTGTGCAGCTCACCTGCGCCTTTATGCAACATCCTGGGCCTCTGCTGTGAGATCGGTGTCATTTAGCTTTTCCTCGTGTAAGCCGCAGCCCGATGAGGCTTTTAACTTGATAGTGTTTTATCGACACACTATTTGCACTGAGTTCTTCAAAAGCAAGTGCTGCATTTTCCACTGTATCTTAATGGGGCACTCAGAGACGCAATAAAGTTCAAGTAAACCAATTCCATATAAATCATCCCCTGGCTTGCACTATGGCTTAATGGTGTTTATATTTGATCATTGTTGCAAAGAGGAAGGAAACAGTTAACCCAGGCTATTCCCCCACTACAGTGGAGAAGGACAACGTGATTTATGAAGCATGAGGGGTGTTAAACGCATTTGAGTCCCCTTTACAGACAGAATGTTTCTGCATAATGGCTTCAGGCCCGGAGAAACACAGCTTCACTTTGCTATAATAGACATGTGGGTAATATGTGAGCATAAAGACGTTTATAAAATGACCAGGATGAGGAACAATAAAAAGAAGGAAGCCTAACCTTGACCACATGGATAGGACAGATATAAACGGCATTACATTTTCAACACTTGAGCAAATCCATCTGTTTTTAAAAAGCCCCATGACCCCATTAAAACATGTGGAAATAGTGAATACCTTTGTTTAGCGAGAGGATTATTATTGTGAGTCTTTTTTACTATTATTTCTGTTACAGCCTATTTAAATGATAATTAACCTACTCATGTTGGATCTGAGGACGTAGGCACCAGCAAGAGTGTCAGGAAAAAAAATAAAAGTTCTCCTTTGACAAACAAAAGCATTTCTGATAGCCGGTGTCTACATGTCAGAAAGTTAGACACCTGATAAAACGTGCTTACCCAGTGGCGACAGTTGCGCGGCTTATGTAAACATTAAGGCAAGTGAATGATGACAGGAGAATGGTAATCACATTATAATTGAAATCAATCCTCCTTTACTGTAAGTGAAACAGAATTACAACAAATCATGAATCATTTGAGAGGGGAGGATATGGACAAAAAAATCAAATGCTCTTATGTCCTGAGCTGTAACGGCCCCTTCATAGTTTATTTACTTAAAACTTCTGTGCAAAACTTGGGGGGGGGAAAGAAAATCTTAACTACTGGTTGCGTGAGCGATGTCAAGGAATCAACTAAACCTAAAATATGTTGGTAACCTCAAATGTTAAACAACTCATTAACAAGTGTAGAAGACGATTGTCAGGCTTGTCCCTCTGTGGGGAAACAAAGTTAGGTCTTGAATTAGTAAAAAGTTAAATTCAGTGTCTTTTCTGCCTCCTTTTAAACAGCCTGGTGAACAGGACTCGGCAGGTGTGCGTTCTGAACAGAGAACAGTCTCAGGGATGTCCACCTCTGTCCCCCCTGGACAGGAAGTGGTCTCTGGTAAAGCAGTGTTCCTCCTCTATAAGCAGAGGTGCCTCACTCACGAAGTCTGTGTTTGTTCTGTCCGTCGTCCCCGTGTTTCCTGTCTCTTTTGTCTCTGTGTCTGTGACTCCTCTCTTTGTCTCTGTCCTCTGTTTTGTCTTTAGTTCTTCTGCTTTCCCTGTGATGCTTTTTCTGTTCTGTGTGGCCTCCGTTGCTCTTTCGGTCTCTGGGAGGTGACCTGCTGCGGTGGAGGCTTCTGTCCTGACTCTTGCTCCTCGTGGGCGACCTTGTGGCAGAGTGACTGGCCCTGGGCTCGCTGGAGCGCCGCTGCAGGCCGGTGGAGCGCAGGGTGTTGAGGAGGAAGCGTTTGTTGGTGCTCCGCAGCGGACACTTCAACCTGACAGAGGAGGGAACAAAGCTTTTAACCCTGATGTAACAGTGGGACATGTGTTTGTTTAATCTTGATGACAAGGGATGTGATCATTAGCAGCTAGAAGGCATCAAACTGTTATCATTAATAAGTCATTGAGGACAGTATTGATTTCCTCCATAAAAAAAAAGATGTTGATCTTAAGGATAATTCTTTCTTAAATAAAGCTCAATATCAAGACTTGTGTAAAAAAGCAAACAATGCATTTGATATGGATTAATAACATGCTTGTTAAAAATCTGAATCATTACAAGGATGTTTTGGAAATGGCCAGGACTCCCACAAATTTAAATAGTGAAAAATTGACTATAATGTTTATTTGCGCTCATGTAGAACCATTTAGAAAGATAAGAAATATTTTATTATGAGAGCTAAATCAGGTTATGAGGTACAGTCAAACAATGGTGACATGGAATTGAATTGTAATTATTTAGTTACATTATTTAGTATTTAATAAAATGACTGGATTTATTTAAGTAAGAAACAACCTCAATCTCTACTCTTCTCATCTTATTATTATAAACCAACCAACTGTCCATCCCTTTACTGGCTATACTAGCCCCATGCACAGACTTTACCACTACATATTCTTATATATTTATAAATATATATATTTTTGTTGTTTTATATGTATATATTTTATTGTACTTTCCACTCCAGCAGCACTAGAACACTTCCCTACTGGACACTGACACAATCACATCATTGCATCCCATTCCTGTATCTGTATATATATTCTCCGTATGTGATTCATGTATGTATGTCAGTGTGGTGTTTAAGTGTTAACTGTATAAGCTACTCGATGATCTAAATTTCCCTCGGGATTAATAAAGTATCCATCTATCTATCTATCTATCTATCTATCTATCTATCTATCTATCTATCTATCTATCTATCTATCTATCTATCTATCTATCTATCTATCTATCTATCTATCTCCATCATTCAACCTCCCGAGTTGGAGTAAATACATATACTGGTTTTATCTAAAAAGACTCCAATGGAGAGGAGCTATCCAGTCGACATTGATCTGCCACTGGGGGTGTGAATTGAGAAATGATTAATTAAAATGACGATTTCAATTCTCTACAGTGAAAATATTACAGTGAAGTCTGGATCATGGAGCGTTTCGAGTTGTTGTTTTGTCTAATCTCATTGTTTGTCGTTAATACTTTTGTTACCCCCCCCCCCCCCCCAGTGCAACACAGCTAAGAGGATAAGTGGCAGCTCCATGTCCAGATATGACAGATGGGATGTCACACACGGTGCTCACCATCCTGCGGGTCCCATGGTCTCTGCTCTCACCCGGGCCCGGTCCGTCTCCCTCAGCAGCTCCTCGATCGCTCGCCTGGGGGGGGGGGCAAACAGAGACAAGGCTCAGGTGGGGGGGCGGAGGGAGAAGTGGAGGACACACATGGCACGAAGCCTCAGAGGAGAATAATCTAATTAAGCGAGAGAAGACAAAGTGATGCGGTCCGCGGAGGAGGAGGAGGAAAGTGAATCATTGGTGGGTGGGTGGAGGTGGACGGACAGCGGCGGTGTCCCGGGTTGACCCCGGGTGAGTCAGCAGAGTCCCGGCGGAGGACCCTGGTCCCAGCCGACCTTTCACCACCAGGCCCGGCAGCTAACACTATCTGGTTATTAGCAGGATCCACTTACAGCCGCTACACACACACACACACACACTCTCCATCTTTCAACACGACATAAACAACAGCTGTCGACCCCAAGTACCCCGCCCCTCCTCCTCCTCCTCCTCCGGATGATGGACGGGTGTCAGGGTTTGGGAATCAAACACACACACACACACCACACACACACACACACACACACACACTGTGGGCAAACCGCGGGTACACACGTTCACTGGCGACACACACACGGACGATAACACTCACTGCTCCAGCTCGTTGTCTTCCGCCATCGAGATGTCAACAAGTTACACGCTGCAACAAAGTTAATTCATCTGGAAATCGATGCCTGCGACTCAATTAACTCAACATCTGCTGTGTTTACTTCTCTGCGGGGTCCTTCCACCAGAGGACCCCGCGTTCCGGGTTGTCCTTTGTTATGCCTGATTGCTTCACGAACTTGACACGAGTAACATGCAAAATGGATTTAAAAAATAGGATTAAGTAACTTAGAAAAACCCTACTATTAATACAATTTACAGACTGTGTTCTAAAATTAAACACTGTCCATCAAATCATCATGTTTTAGCTGCATTTGCTGAAAGAATACTCACTTCATGCACTATTATCATTGTTAATGCTGCAGTTGTTGGAGGTGTTTTAAAGATATATTTTATCTGTATGTTTACCAATAACAAAGAGGAATAAGATGAAGAATTGTAGGATGAAATTAAGAAATTTGTAGGTGAGAAATTCATGGGCATTATACTAATAACCTCCAACTGTGCTGCAACTCATCACCAAATTATGTATTCACTATCCCAACACCTAACGCCACGAGTCACAACTTAAAAACTTGTGTGCACAACAGACAATGTGTTTTACTGACATAAGCCACCATTTGCTTTATTTGTTTATTTCCATCCATACTCATTGGATTGATGACTTTTGATTAGTGTCTATTTACACTCATGCAGCATGAATATAGCCATTTCCCCAATAGGGGGACTAATAGAAGATTATTGTGTCTTATCATAACATTTATTTTACAATAACTTTATTTGTATCTGAACAAGGTTCCAAAGCGCCTCACAAAATCCATGGCAAAAAGTGAATTCAACTCAGTTCAATAACAGAGTGATCATATCAAATTTTATTGTACGTTAAAAAGTTAGAAGTTTCAAGAAGATCCCAGCCCCCCCCCCTTTTGCATAATAGTTTATTGCAATAAAACAAAGGCCTTGATCCTAAGATAGCTTAACTTTTACAAAAAAATATAACAACCTATGCAAACGTAAGGGGTCCAAATGCAACAAAGTGCATCTAAACCAGTGGCAGTGTTTTTGACAGGCTGTTTGGAAGCCACCCTGCGAGTTAGCTCTGGAGTGACAGAGCCGCAGACCCCGCCCCTCTCCGCTGACGGGCCACCAGTGGGCGGGTCCGGCACCGCCAAAGGCACGGGGGCGTTTTCGTGCGGGTTTTGCGGATCGGTCCGTTGCGGTGGATGCGTGATCGTGGTCCCGCGGCTGATACTCGTCCCCCCCCTCGCTGGGGCCGGAGCGGCGAAGATCAGGTAACATCACATCTGCACAACATCCGCCGGGGGGACGTGCATGTGTCACTGAGCGGCTGCCCGGGCTCTGATCCCCCCACGGTCGCCTCTTGTGTCCTCGCTGCTCCGCGGCTGCAGGGAGGGATGGAGACACACAGACGGGGACAATGACTCCAGAGGCTCTGCTCTCCTCAGCCTCCGGGTTGCTCTCAGCTCATGACAGTGCAGCTGCTGCCTTGCCAAGGTGATTCAGGGCTGGGGAAGTGTGAGGGTTTGCACCTCTACAGTGAAATGAGTGTGTGTTTTGTGTTGTTGTTGCATGTCTGGAAGCAGCAACAGAACAACAGCAGGCCTGGTTTTGCCAAGTGGCTAACAGCCTTTTTTTTATGGTGTGTGTGGGTCTAAGATAAGAGAGGATGAGATGGGGTTTTATGAGAATGTAGGCTAAGCCGAGAGGACCTCAGATTCTAAATCTGTGGCCTCAAACATCATCTCATCTTATCTGAAAATGTCATTCCTGCATGTGAGGTAGTGCAGGAGCTGGTTGTAAGATTAGATTGCCTTGGCTGGAAAAATGAAAATAGAAGGAGCAGGCACAGGTGCAGGGCCTGCACTGTTATTTATTAATATTGAAAGCAGTGCAATGACAATAACAGTGTGGCCTTGGCCTCTCACACGCAAGCATGCACAGTGAGATTAAACAGAAAGATTTGCCTCAAGCATTCCCCACTGTTCCTATGACTTGGCTGAAGGAATCTGTTGCCTCCGAGTCCAGCTGTGTTTAAAATAGATTTAAGTGCTTTTCATGGCTGACGCTCTAAACTGCTGCCACGGTGAAAACCTGAAGACTTTACTTATTGATAAAGACCATTCGCGGGATCAGGTACCTCAAAAGCTCTTGTGCATCATGCATGTGTGAGTGTTGGTTCTGCTCGTGTAGATTTATACTTGTCCACAAGTCAGTGTGTGAGTGTGTGAGATGTGGTGATGTCACAGCTTTGTTATAGGAACAGAGAAGCCTTGTGTCCTCATGATTAATTCATGTCCAGCTGCGGGATGGAGACAGAAGCAGCCAGTCACACACAGACAGGAGCACGTACTTAAAGGAGGCTGAAATCAGTGAGTACAGGTCCGGTCGCCAAGGAGACAGGAGAGACAGGTTGTCACGGAAATGGGCAGCGACGGAGAGACGAGACGCAAGAAGCAGCGAAAAGGAAACCAAGGGGCCTCTCATCCTCGCCTGGGCCGCCTGACAAACGCTCGGGCTGCACCAGGGAGGAGGAGAGCATCCTGCTGAGAGAAGAAGTGCATCTGTTTGGTGGCTCCTCTCTCTGCATCCGTCTCCAGCTCCACTCTGAATGTCAAGCCCCACTGAACAGAACAGGCTCCGGGTCGTCATGGAGACAGGAGCAGACCCTCACTGGAACAGAGGCAGGTAGTCAGTGTGGCTTGGCTGGCCTGCTGCGTGCCGCCGTACGCCCTCTGCCGTCTGCTGAGAGCAACCGGGGCCCACTGGGGGGGGCTCGGCTGATCGAGGGGGCTGAGGACGCGAGTGGCTGTGGATGTGAAACGCTGTGGAAGTGATCAGCGAACACTGGGTGCATTAGCTGTGGGGGCTGGCTCTGCTCACTGGAGTGCTTTATTTCAAGACTTTGCTTCAGGCATGTTCTCTCTCTCTGTTGCAGAGGAGACTGAGTGCATCTCCTGCACATGGCCTGAGCCAAAAATATCAAGTTCTCTGAGGGGAATGTTTCAAGAATTTCCTTCTCTTTCGTCTACTTCACTGCCTTCATGCTCCCTCCCATCCTCTCCCTGTCTCCTCTTCTTGTCTTGTCTTATGGCTCTTTCAGATTTTCACATCCCATGCATTTCCCGCCCCCCCCCCTTCCTCCTGTCACTTCCCCTTCTTCCCCACTCTGTCTCTTCTTCTCTTCTTGCTTCCTCCTCTGTCTGGCGCCACTCTCCCTCTCTGTTGCGTTGCCCCTCTCACTTCCTCTGATCTGTGTCCTCTCTCTGCCTCAATCCCAGATAATTCCCGCTCTGTGGAATTGGAAGATTGCAGCAGGCGAGAGCAAAAGAGAGATTATACTGTCAGATTAGTGGACAGGAGCAGCAATACATAATCTCAGCACACTCACTGACACACACGCACACACACACACACACACATACACACACTGACACACGCACACAGACTGTACCACTCGCGATCTCATGACGACACGTTGGCCCACGTGCACAAAGCATTTGCCACATGAATAAATATATCAGACACTTGTTGTTTTTCTGAAACAGCTGTTTAACCCTCTTGCTTTGCCCTCTGACCCACAGGGTGATGTGCCATCAGCCACTGGGGGGCATCTGTCCTCTCTGCAACCTGTTCATCCTCTGATGAAGCTTATGGGATAGGAGTGTGTGCCCCTTCCCAACACTGCAGCACCACTGGAGTCATTTGTGCCAAAGCTGAGTTGTGCTGAGGGAACAGGGATGGGCAGCCCGGGCTGCGAGGTGGGTCTAGCCGGGCCGGTGGAGCCAGCACTTGAAGATCTGTGCTCCGAGTGTGGCCAGATCCACCGCAACAGGGAGAACCACCTCTACAACTACCGCCTGGAGGTGGACGACGACCTGGTGTGCCACATCTGCCTGCAGCCGCTGGTGCAGCCACTGGACACGCCGTGTGGACACACCTTCTGCGCCCGCTGCCTGCGCAGCTTCCTCCAGGAGAGGGACTTCTGTCCTCTGGACAGGACACGGCTGCAGCTCCAGGCGTGCCGCAGATCCAGCATTCTGGTTCACAAGCTCCTGGACAAGCTGTCTGTGTCCTGCCCTTTGACCCCAGTCTGCTCCCTCAGCATGCCACGCTGTGACCTGGAGGCACACCTCAAGCACAGGTAATAAAGCTCACACACAGACATAATAGATTGAGACTTGCATAAGAGCATGAACACACCCACACCCACTCACAGATCACACACAATGCATGCCTGACTGGCAGGATTTACTAAGATTTATACAGGTAATCCAGCTTTATTGTGCTCATAAGATGATTAGCAAAGATACCGGCCACTTAGTTACTACGATGCTAATCATTATAGTAATCTTTTACAGCAAAAACTCCATCAATTTACCATTTATCTATTTATAGGAGTGAAATTTTGTTATTTTGATTCATCCACTCTGGTTTTGAACTTACACACAAAAAAATGCTTTTGTGTTTTGTTTTAATAAATAATGAAAATGCCCATTATACTTAAAAAACCATACCAGCCACTCCTCATTGTTTCTGGCAGGACCATTTGGAGATATCATTAATCTCAGTCCAGATCAGGTCAATTCCCACTGGCCTCAACCTTAAAGGTTTCCCGCCGTCCACCCGCTCTGGCTTTGGGCCCGTTTGGACCAGGTGCTGTGAGACCCTGAGGGGATTATTGGGCTGTAGGTCATGTGATGAGGGATTAGTGGTTCCCTACCACAGTCATGGGTTGACGGACCAGGAGCTCCATGTTCTCATTCTGCGATCATGCTGAGCAACTTCAACACCAGAGACCTTTTCAACCATTTCTTCTGTGAGACGGCCAAGGGCAACCCGGGCCTGTGGTGAGTCCGACACGGCTGGAGGAGAGGTCAGCGGGACTTGGGAGAACAAGAAGGCGTTTCGCTCTCAAGTTTTCCCTCTTTTCTCTGCGTCTGTCTTTACTTACTTTCTCTTCCTAGCTTCCTCTGTTGTCCTGTACAGAAACATGGAGCAGTGTGTGTGTCTGTGTGTGTGTTTGTATATGTCTATGCATCAACATTGCCAAAAAGAAATCCTGAGTAGTTAAATGAATAGTGGGAGTTTAAATTGAGGAGGATAAATAATCAGTGTTTGTAAGATTTAACATTACACGGTATTTCAGTTAAAAGTTGCTTTAAATGTGTAAAACCGTCATTTAAGTTGAGTTGGAATGAGTTTGTAATAATTGGTAGATTCGAGCGTAACTACGACTAAATTTCTAAAGATGGTGTCTGTTGCTAAGGAGCCGTCCGCTGGTGTTCTGACATTAACTTATTGACTCGTTATCCTGTGACTTCCTGACACCTCAGCTAAGTCGAAGAGATTTTCCCTAACAAGCTCACACTAACAAGATAATGCTTACAAGCTGTTAAAAGCTTTTCTGAGTCAGCTGTTTTACGTTTTTACTGTCTCTAACATAAAAAAAGTGTAAGTGTCAAAGTTACAGTGTAAAAAGTGATAATTACTAGATATTGGTCTATGTCCTTCTTCTGTACGATAAATTAGGCTAAAATGCAACAGTATTATCACCAGTTTCGTAAAATAAAGTGTCTGTGTATACGCATGCTTGTTGTGTTAATATACGTGAACGTGTACAATTTGTCTGTTGTTTTTTTCCGTATCTCTTTTCACGTGACTTCTCTGCAGCCAATCATTTTTGGCAGACTGGCGAAGGGTGTTGGCGACACCGGCAGCGATTCAGAGGTGGAGCTTGAACCATGTTTTTTTTTCATGTGGCTAGATTTGTTAGCGTTGTTAAATAGTTGTTGAAAGTATTGCGCATAGATAAGCAATTTATTTATTGGTTGTATATACAGTATAAATATTGTTGTTCTCTTAGCTATGAATCTGATATCATAGTTTTCCCGAAAATGCGATAATTTCTTGCCTCTGACACCATTCTTCAACACTTCCCATCTGGCAAAAAGCTGTACGCGACCAAATCAGGCCATAGCAACAAAATATCCAATTGTATTTAATCCAGTGCTTTTAATTCAACGTCCGAAATCTATTCGCGGTCCTTTAAGTTTATCCGTGTTTGGAAATATGGAAGTTCCAGAGATCAGTCCTTTGTTTTTCTCAAAGTAAATCTATCGGAATTAAGGATCCGTATTCTGTACAGCAACTGGATACGTCTCAGCGCAGTTTGCACACATCTAGTTGCTGGGAAGGAGAGGAGTTGTGGTTTAAGACAGTTCTAAGCAGGTCACTGTGAGGACTAACGGGACATTCTTTAGCAAAGATTAGACCTCAGTCGCCCTCGTGGGCTCGCCGTCCCCCTGCCCCCTCAGACTTAGGGTTTAGGTTAGTAACAGGAGCCAAGAGCCTGCTGTGGCTGTGTGACAAAAATGTTTATGGTAAAGATTAAGGATGGGACACTGGACATAGGATTAGAAGACGAGAGGTGGGTCGGTTGATCGTATTATCGAGGGTGTGTCTGTGTGAGAGCTGGTGAGTTTTCAAAGTTTCTGAACCATAGACGTTGAGTTTAAGCCTCTGTGTGAGCTAAACTTGTCCAGGGGCCGAGTATTTGTTTAAAAAGTTATTCTCTGGAGACGTTTGTGGGTCAAAGATAGATGTGAATGATCAATAATTTAGAAAAGAAACCCACAGTGACAAATCACGGCAGGTCACATGGCCACTGGTTGTGTTTGCTGTTTTGATAGTTGCAAGAGAAGATAATCATGGGACAGCCACGGAAAGGAAAGGAAAGGAAAGAGATGAAAGGAAAGGAAAGGAAAGAGAGAGAACATGGACATTTAAATAATTCAAACAGCGTATGGCTGCCACTTAGAGTAAATACTTCACAGTCTATTAAGGATTGAGACCACATTGATCCCCTGAGTCTGCCTGCCTGTGTTTATTTTTAATTGTTCTTCAGTTAAGAGTTTCTATTTGTGGGACAGGATAGATACACCCACCTCCACCAGATTTATTTTGGTTTTGGTAGAAAGAAAACCCTGAAGCAAATACTTTTTTGTCACCATTACATCATATATATATTATATTGAATTATTTCTTTCCCTTCCTATCCTCTCAAATCTGATAAATGGCTGGATTTTTAAGTCTGCGTGCCGGCATCAGCCAGTGGCATGAGTTGTGTTTCAGGTTCTCCTTCCATCCCATTGTTGTGAACACGGTATGTCAAGAGCACCTGGAGGGAATTTCGTTAAATTTGGCTCAAATGTTCAGACTGAAGATTGAATTGAATAGAGTTTGGTAGCCAAAGTCTTTAAGACAATTTGCTGTGACGTTACAAAAACATTGTTTTGCCTTGTGAACACAATATATCTCAGTAACACCTCCAGGGAATCCTTCCAAATTTGGTACACTGTTCACTTGAACTCAAGGATGAACTGAGTAGATCCTGGTGGACAAAGGTCAATGTCACTGTGGCCTCAGGCGTACCACCGCATGGTGTTAATTCCTGTTCTGTTCGCATCGTGTTTAAATCTTTGGTTTTGACCTTTTTCATTTACTGTTTCAGGGGAGAAAAATGTCAGAGCCGGTGCAATTCACATAGCACACAGATGGTCACATATGCACATAAATATTCATGCCCCTACAGACATCCTCTCATAAATGCTTATTTATTCTGTGGTGCTTCCTCACATCTAAAGAATCTATAAAAGAGGCCATGCAGAAATGTTCTCTGGTCTCTAATCGGAGACAGATCAGTGTGTATTACTGAATTACCTGCATTGTGCACAAAAAAAAAAGAGAAGTTCCCTGCTATGGATCAATTCCGTCACATTAATTTAACTGATGCTGAACCTGATTTTCTTTACACGTCAGATGGACTAACAAACTGACACCTGTTGCTTGGTGAAAGGTGTCCCGGGACGCGGTGTCAGCAGACCAGCGTGGACGGCCCCAGATGTGAGAGCGGGGACGAGCGAGCGATGGTGACCAGCCCCCCCCGGTCGCCGTGCTCCCCGCAGACCGACCTGAGAGACCGCACCCCCTCGCCACCCGATGGACCTAATAACGCCGGCAGCAACGGGCCCGTGTGGACGGACGATGCCGGCCTGGACAACCCTGCCTTCGAGGAGAGCACAGAGGAAGACAGTGAGTCGATCCCCAGTTCCGTCCTCTGCGTGATAGAGATTAAACTTGTCAATGAAGTCAACAAAGTTTAGATTGATAAACACAGCATTAATCTCTTAATCTCTCCATGTCTCCAGGTGTGGTCGGGTTGGAGTGCGTGGTCCCCAGGGTGAAGCGGCCCCTCAGTAATCCCTGCATCCACCTCCTCCGCTCCGTCAGCTCCACTTCCTCCGGTTGGGACTGCGCCGAGTCACCGCCTCTCTCCGCCGAAGAGGGTAAGACATCACTTCCTCTGTTTTACTGAGCATCTTCCCGAGGGGGCTGCATGTTAGAGATCTGAGATCTGAAATATTGCTGCTTATCTTCCCCATACGAGTGTAAGTGCTGTAATCTTAGACAGCAGGATAATCACATTACGATACAGTGGTGGAGATTAAAGTCTGAAATGTAGCCGTGTGATGTGATTTGCGTTTTTCCATTAGGCTGCGTGAAGTTGCCCTCACTTCCTGAAGGAGAGATAACTGCCATAGAAGTCCACCGGGCCAACCCGTACGTCGAGCTGGGCATCAGCGTCGTCGGGGGTAACGAGACGCCGCTCATCAACATCGTGATCCAGGAGGTGTACAGGGACGGGGTCATCGCACGAGACGGGAGGCTGCTGGCCGGGGATCAGATTCTACAGGTGAGAGACGTTTGAGGTCACGATCCCTTGTCTCTCAGAAGGTGGTGCAGAAAAGAAAAGTTCAGGTGGAGCAAAAAGAAAAGTTCATATTAGACTTTTACTCCTCAGTTGTTTTATCTATACACTCACACACTGATATAGGGATTTGGTAAATGGATTTGTATTTATATAGCGCTTTTCTAGTCGGATGATGACCACTCAAAGCGCTTTACAGTACAGTTTCACATTCACCCATTCACACACACATTCATACAGTGCATCTACTTGCAGCACTTTGTTATTCTATGGTGGGCTATTGAGGGTTCAGCATCTTGCCCAAGGACACTTCAGCATGCAGATGGTTCAGACTGGGGATCGAACCGCCGACCTTCAGGTTGGAGGACGACCACTCTACCCCTCAGCCACAGCCGCCCATGCATATACATACAAATAAGAAGAAGAAGTACAAAAGTATCACGATATCAAATATGAAGAAATCAACCAAGATGAACGTATAAGTGTGGCATCACCCAGTAAAGCATTTAAAATCAGAATTCAGTTGATGTATTTCACGTCTCTTTTCTAAGGTGAACAATGTGGACATCAGTAACGTGCCGCACAGTTTTGCTCGTTCGACGCTTGCTCGCCCCTGCACCACCCTGCAGCTGACCGTGCTCCGGGAGCGTCGCTGTGCCTCCCGGGCGCCTCCCTCCTCCTCCTCCTCGACCCCAGCTGTGCCCCACGCCCCCTGCTCCACCCCCGAGGGGGCGCCGTCCAGCCCGGCCACGCTCAGAATCACCCTGAGCAAGCGGGACTCCACAGAGCAGCTCGGCATCAAGCTGGTGCGGCGGACGGATGAGTCGGGGGTGTTTGTGTTGGACCTGTTGGACGGAGGCCTGGCAGCGAAGGACGGCCGACTGCGGAGTAATGACCGCGTGTTGGCAGTCAACGAGCAGGACCTCCGCCACGGCACCCCCGAGCAGGCCGCACAGATTATTCAGGTTCATTCATGCTCGATTTCCCTTTAAACACAATGACATTTGAGTGAAGAAAAGAGCACAATAAATCTGATTGAATCTTAAACACTGACTCTGATCCCTCTGACTCCGCAGGCCAGTGGAGAGCGAGTCCACCTGCTCATCGGCCGACCCAACAAACCAACTCCACCCCCACCGCCAAAATCAAGCTCCACCAGAGACCTTTACTGCCTTGATCACTTCCTGCCTAACCACAGCTACACGCCGAGTCCTGGGCCCACGAGCCTGTCTCGCACCAGCACCCACAGAGTGAGGAGAGGACTTATCTTTATGTGTGTGTGTGTGTGTTGGTAGAAATGGGTTGAATTGTGTGTTTATCTTTCCTCATCGTTCTAACAGCATGAAAAGCCCTCAAATAATTTGAAAATCAGTTAAAAATGCTGCTTTTCTTGCCTCAAAATCAGTCAAATAGGAAGTGGATTCCTCCATATTTGACTCTGAGTTGACACCTTCACTGTTGCATTGAGGCTCATTTGTGTGCGTGTCACCTCTGTGTGTTTACACTCCCAGGACCTCTCCCAGTGTGTGACCTGTAAAGAGAAACACATCACTGTGAAGAAGGAACCTCTGGAGTCTCTGGGCATGACCGTCGCAGGAGGGAGGGGCAGTAAGAGCGGGGAGCTGCCGATCTTTGTGACCAGCGTCCAACCACACGGCTGCTTGTCCAGGGATGGACGAATCAAACGAGGTGAGCACTCCGGCTGCGGCGTCAGAGAGTATTTTGCAAGGCCCCATTACTCACCACGCAGATCATTGATAACAGCGAGAGGCTCCTTGCTCCAACAGGTGACGTCCTGCTCAGTATCAACGGGCAGGACTTAACGTATCTGAGTCACAGCGAGGCAGTGGGCACCTTGAAGGCCAGCGCCGCCTCGCCCTCGGTGCAGCTGCGGGTGCTGGAGGTCAGCATGCTGGAGGAGCACGAGCGAGACGAGCTGCTGCCTCACTCTCATGACAGTGACTTTGACGCCAACTGGTCCCCGTCGTGGGTCATGTGGCTGGGCCTGCCCAGGTAAACACACGGGAGAGAAAACATCCCCAAATCCCACAGCTCTGGACATTAAAGGATTTACATAATCAACCAGATGTTTTTTTCTTCTTAAAGCTGAGCAATGTGAACAAAGATGGACTGTAAATCATGTTATGGATTATTCCTGATTTTTCTAACATACTGTAATTAACTATAGGGCACTGTGGGCTTTTATTTGTCATTGGTTGTTGCAGTTATTCTCACTTCATGTGTATTTGTGACCACTAACTAAAAAAGGAATCCGCAATGGTTTGGAACGTCTTTATTTTTATTATACACCCGTATTAGAGTATACTTAAGTTTCTTTTTACAAAATTAATTCTTTCTATAAATGTCTCAAAGGACGTTTGAAAACAAATTTTAAAAAATCACAGAACATTTCCCATCACTTTCCCTCTCTTGTCCTTTCATGCAGCTACCTGCACAGTAGTCATGAGATCGTGCTGCGGAGGAGTCACCCCGGGAGCTGGGGCTTCAGCATTGTTGGCGGCTACGAGGAGACTCACGGCAACCAGGCATTCTTCATCAAGACCATAGTCCTCGGCACGCCTGCGTACTACGACGGGCGCCTCAAGTGAGCGACCAGCCGTCTTTCACATGATTGTCTACGGCTCTGTGTCAGCACTCAGCAGTGATAACGCCAGGCGGTTAATAAGAGATACGATCGACCAAAGTATTTACCGTACTCTGTTTTTCTCCCCTCTTCCCTTTTCATACCAAACATCACAGACGTGGCCTTTTGCCGTTATCAGCATCTTATCTATTGTCAAACTGCAGGCAACTACCAATAAATCAATATTCATTCTGTTTGATCACATCATTATCTGAATATAATAGCAGGAATAAAATAATCTATTGCAGGTTAAAAGGGTCAATGTCAACTTTATTTTTTAACTTTTGTTTATTTTTAACTTAAGAAAAGGTAGGTTGATTATTGTAGGTTTTAAAAAAAGTGAGTAAACCTCTGTAGTAAAAAAGCAGACAAAAAAAGATTTGACATTTTTTTTGTAAATGGGCAACTTTTAACCATTAATCTGGAAGTTCCAGAACAAGTTCCATAGCTGTTCAGTTTCATTTCCCTTCACAGAACTGAGGTTAAACTCTGTCAGGATGCTCGACCCCAGGGTTTTCCCTCTACCTTCTGTTGCTGCAGTAAAAAGTAATTTTCAAGGTCATTTTCTACTGAAGGGATTCAGGATAAGTGTGGTTATATTTTATATTTCTCCCAATATCAACAAATAACAGTCAGTAGAGCCTCATATTCCTCAGTGCCAGAAGTCGATTGTTGTCCTAATACAATACTATTGAAAGCAAATGCATGACACACACAATTTTCTTGATTCATTTATTAACTGTTTCATATGTAAAATGTCATAAGCAGAGAAGTGTATCAATAAGAAGTCCCCAGAACCTAAGGTGATGTCTGCAGGTTATTTTTGTAGTTTTACAGAGTAACTATCAAAACTATTAGATATTAGTTTTTGAGGTGATGCAGGAACTGATTTAGTTTAAGTTGAATGAGTTAACAATTAGCATCATATTTTTTGTTGCTCTTTTGACCATTTGTCAGTTAGTGAAATAATTGACTTGTTTCAGCTCTAGTGGGTTTCACTCTTTTTATTGGAAAAGATGGAAGAATCATCCTTTAAGTGTATTTTTTAAGCCTCTGTCATAATGTTCCCGTTCTGACTTGTCTCTGTGTCATCCTAGATGCGGCGATATGATTGTGGCAGTCAACGGCCTTTCGACAGCAGGAATGAGCCACTCTGCGCTGGTGCCCATGCTGAAGGAGCAGCGCAGCCGGGTGGCGCTTACCGTGGTCTCCTGGCCCGGCAGCCTGGTGTAGCTGGGCCAGAACATAAGCAGGCTGCTCACCACGCAGATTCCGAACCCAGAATGTTCTATATTGGGAACGACCTTGGCCAAAGTGAACTGGTACACGCTACTGTATATCGCTCCATACCGGGCTTAATCCAGGACCAAAAGCATCCAGAACTGTAGTAGACCCAGCAGGACGAAGCCTGTCCTGACCAGGTGGGACCTGATCCAGATCGTGCCACGTCACTCGACAGACTGCACTCACACACAGACTGCTGTGTTCATATGGTCATGTTGTCTTCACTCCCACGGGGAGCACGGTACTTCAACTGTTAACAGGCGATCTGTGCTGTATTCATCTCACCAGGCAGTTGTAGAATCCAGGGCTGTATTCAGGTGGATGCATCGTTGCAGGTAGAGATAGAATTTTAAGAAAAATGTAATAGGTAGCCTGTGATCCTCTGTCATCGAGGATAATGACCTATAATCACGTTAATCAAGATGTTCTGCAACACCAGCTCTGTATCCAGCTGAATAAGCCTCGGGCCTTATTAGAAAACCTGCCTCACCCTGGGGGGGAGGGGGGGGCTCAACTACCCCTAGGCCTCATCACCATGGCAACCAGCTGCCCCATCAGCTGGAGTTTTCTACATGTGTGAATGTGAGTTTGTTAATAAACATTTCCTTTAAAGGATTTATTGTTGCTCTTCCATCAGTGTGAGTTGACCATTAGAAGGCAGATGTGTGGTTGATAAGAGCAGGAGGCCGTTTATTACCAACGTTCACTTAGAGACAAGCATAGGACGTGCGTCAGTATAGTGCTGTATTAACGAGGCTTTATTTTTATATTTGCATAAATAATAAAGAAATCAACTGAAATTTGTTGCAACATTCACATAGGCATCCAAGTGGATATTTATAAAGATAATATACAGCCTCAAGATTTGTTATCCTGTAAAGTTGTGTTCCTCAGCTTTGCAGCGAGCTTGTTGGCATCCGCCTGATTGGCTGCAGCTGCCGGGCCGACCTGCTGTTTCTTTTTAGGATGCAGGTTCTGTATCGGGAGGAATAACATTAAATGTTAAAGGACAAGATAAAGGGAGAAAAGTCAAAGCCAAAAAAGTAAAAAGTCTGGTTAAAAAAAGAAAAAGTTTACAAGGACGTTACCTTCAGCTTTTTCTTTGCTGGGTCATGCACCACCCCGTGTCGCCACAGGCTCTCCTGATAAACAATGAGACCAGTTAACAGAGACACTAGCAAGAGCAAATTAATGGATCAAGTGTGAGAAAATATATATTTTTAGTGATGTCTAACCAGGTACATTGTTTAAGGTGATCCATTTTTCTATGTGTATGCAAAAGAGACCAGATATAATTAATGTTACTGAAAATAACAGCATCTGTTCATCTTCACAGATCACAGTTAACTTTCCTCTGTAGAAAACAGCTCCAGACAAAAATGGTTGTAGAACAAGAGCTAGATTATCTAGTAACTGGACTGGCAACTGAAAACAAACCATAATTTGTCTTACTGAAATTTAGTTTCCTTCATCTGCACTTTTTTTACCCCTCGTTTCAGCAAGGATGCAGCACATGCCAATAATACATTTTACAAGTACAACCTAAAAAAAAATCAGTGGCTACATCAAGCAGGAAGTGGTTTGATTTGGGTGAAATGACTTAAGTGCAGACTTGCCTTCATGGCGAAGCTCTTCCCACAGCCGGCGTAGGCACAGCTGAACGGCTTCTTTCCCTCATGGTCCCCCAGTACGTGACTCTCCAGTTGGAAACGACGAGTGAAGTTTCTCTTGCACCCCTCTCTGGGGCACGGCAGCGTCCTCCCAGTTCCAGAGTGGGTGTGCAGATCGTGCTGGTGCAGGAACCAGGCGTTTTTGAACTGCCTCTTGCACTTGTCACACGGCAGCTTGACTGAGAACACAGAAGTCCCAAAAATGTATTTGTCATCTGTGACTCTGCAGCATTAGGAGGAAGATATGAAATGCAACAAAACAATCACTTCCCTGTATGAGTCTCATACCTTTGTGTTCTTTTAGGTGCTTCACATATTCGGTCCACGTCTTTCCTCGGAAAGGACACGCATCCGCCTTACAGGGGTAACCTGCAGCAAAGACAGTCAGGGCTCATTCACCTCATTAATAAAAGGAAATGGACGCTTTCTGTAAGCAACAAACCGTCATGAATTTTGTTGTGATGCTTCAGTTGTCCGTGAGAGGCTAATTCTTTTGTGCAGCCACTGAAAGTGCAGCTAGATCAAAAGATACACAATCAGATTAGAGATGGCCCAAGGACAGATGAGATTGTTATTCTTGTGTCAGACGTGTAGCTGCTTACGGAAAAGGCAGGACCTGATCATGCTCGCCCTTGTGGGATTTAAGCTGGTTCCTCTTCTTGAAATCTTTTCCACAGCCCTGACGGTCACACTGAAAGACAAGAAAAGTGACAGGAAGAGGCCAACATACGTCAGAGGGAAAACAAGACATTTTTTTGAAGATCATTATACTTTGTATGGCTTCTCCTGGTGCTGGTGAACCCGAGCCATGTGGTTCTTCAATCTGTTTTTTGTGACGAAGGCCTCCGAGCACCCGGCAGCCACACACCTGGAGACCACAGCAGGAATCACAACAGGTCAGAACAGTCAAAAGCAGCTTGAGAAACACAAAACACACGATATTTTACTTTGCCAATTACTTTCAAACCGGGACAGTGTCTTACTTGTGTGGTTTCTCCCCACTGTGGCCGAGCTCATGTCTGGTGAGTTGATGGCGAGTGCAAAAGCTCTTGTCACAGTTCTCACAGGAGAACGGTTTCTGAGGTTAGAGGAACATTCAATACAGAAATCAACATTTACTACAAACATAAACACTCCCTGTTTTAATCTGTCTCTGGATTCATGGTTGATTATTCTGTTTGGCTCCTTCAGAGCCACTTACCAATCCTGTGTGTTTGCAAAGATGAGCCTCAAGCTTCCACGACTTAGTGAATTGAGCATCACAATCGAAAAATGAGCAAACGTAGTTTTTTTGCGTTTGCAACCTCTCCCCCATCTTTAATAAGATATGTCAGATGTGGTGTTGTGGTCACACACGAAAAACTAGTTGTTAAGGGGCAGGACACTTACTGACCTACAACCTGCAACTCACCTGTGCTCTATTTACCTTATTGGGATGTACCAATTGGGAAGAAGGAAGAGGGGTGTCCTACCTCACTGAAACTGAAAAATGGAAAATAAACATTTTCAAGACAATAACAAGTTTTATTAAAACATTTACACTCTTAGAAAAACCATGTACTGTTTCATGGGCCGTGTTCAGCAGACCCTCAGCTGTGCAGTTGATCCAACAGTTGCTCGAAAATGATTTAAGCCACTGAGTTTAATAGTGATCCCATTGATATCCAAACATTATAAACGTTCATGACTCCTACCCCTGTGTTTATTGATTCGGGCTTTAAATATGTCACACAGGCTTCTCACAGTGTGTGTGTCCCTATCGTCTGCCTGCGGGGGCGAGGAGTGAGGCGACTGTGTGTCTCCATCAATCACACACACACACACATAGTGAATTTACTGCTCTAATCCTAATCTTATCAACCTTCTAATATTGCTCTCTGATAAGTGAGATTTATTGTTGTAAGAAATTAGTCTCCACTGAGGCCCTTTGTGACCCACAGAGCTGAAACTAAATCAACTCTCACAGCAAGAATATGAAGTCTTACAAGTGGAAAGTAAAGTCAAAAGCAATAAAATACACAGTTCAACACAGAGATTAACAAGATTCTACAGGTTTATCGGTCTTATTAGATACGACCAGTTTATGGCTCATATATTTTTCTACAATAAAAACTGTACATGAAGATGGATGACACATCGAATTCCAGAAATTAAGCCAAAATATTCCAGAAATGAACTCTGCCACATGCGCATTTTGAGTCTGCTCAATAGCGATTGGAGGATAGAGCCGTGACATTTCGACTTGTTTTTATGAAATAACTTGGACCATCAGTGATGTCACAGGAAGCATTTTTCAAGTGAAATGTATTTGATGTGTTCTTTGACTTTTTGTCCATGTCCCAACATGGAGGAGGCAGGACTTGGGATCTATACAGCAGCCAACCACCAGGTGGAGATTGAGACGCTTCACTTCTGGGGAGTAGTCATCCATCTTTTTTAGACAGTCAATATAGAACACCTATTAGAGACATTCTCCACTTGTGCTACTGTTACATTAGCTTAGCATTTTATTTAGTGTATGATATTTGTAGCCACTGTTTAGAAAAGTTTACACAATCATCCTGGAGAGTTAGACCACCTCTATCCAACTAAGACCATATTTATCTGAGGTAAGTCTAAGTTTCTTTAAAAATAGAGAGTAGAAGTGTGCATGCTGACAGTGAGACAACTAGAGGGCATTACATCTACAAAAGAAACCAATCTCATTAGCAGTGTCTGTATCTATTTGAAGGTTGCTAACTTTAGCCTAAACTAATCACTGTTCTAGTCAACATAAGCTTCCGGGTTATAAATAAATCTGCTTTCCAAAGCAGATAATAGGACAGGAGATGCTAATGCTACTGAAACAGAAATTCAACTGTTTAAGCTTATGACAAACGGCTAAAACACTTAACAGCTGCACAATACCTAGAAGAGATTGAGTCAACAAAACAAACAGACTGAATTAGCAGTGTTGTTTTATAGCTGTTTTTATTTAAAGTTCCCTAACTTTGGCCCACATTAGTAACTATTAGTCACCTAAAGCTTCTTCCTAAACTAGTCCAAATAAGCCTGTGGCAGAAACACCCAACCTAGATAGCACATGAATGTGGGTCGCCTCAGATTCAGCCTTTTTGTGGCCTGAAAAAACATGGAGTAAGCATAATGTTGCCTACGTGTACAAAAGCAAATACCAAATATCCCAAAACGAATGAGGACCTGAATATGCTAAACATGCTGTTCTCCAGGCAAAGGTGTGATCGGGATGGGAACCCAAAACCGCTCATGTGGTAAATAGTGAATATGGCACAAACAACACAAAACCATGTGTTGGCCAATTCTGGTCCAAAACAATGTTTGCCTTGTGTGTTGGGGGTATTAAAGTTAGCCAAGATGCATTTCTTTTGTTTATGAATTTTATTTCTAAGATCAAATAGATTAACTAGTCATGCTTTGAATAAAACAAGAGAAATTTGAAGGCCTAAAAGACTAATTCAGAGTGCACTAACAATCCGGTGACACTATCTGCTTGTGCAAACGCTGGAGATGACCCCTGTGCCCCATGCCATGCTCTCACATGAAACCTTTGACTGACTTTTGTGAATGAGGCCTATTGAGAGCCTGTTGGGCGTTAACTCGCTGCCCTCCCATGCTTCAGGTGAACATGCCTGGGTCAGTTGACTCTGTTATCAGCCTCCTCCTCTTCTCTTCCGGTCGCCCTCACCTCCTCCTCCTCCTCCTCTTCTGCTGTCAGGGCCGGGATCAATACAGCTGGCCCAATATCCACATATATGACCATGCCTCCCCCGTCTCTGATAACCGAACAGACTCTATCACCGCACCTCACACACACAGAGATACAGCCTGCACTCTGTTTGGCCTGAGGTGGGATTTCCTTGTGCCTTTGTCAAAGCCTCAGGCCTATCCCATACACACACACACACACGCACACACACACACACATCATGTCAACACACACTGTCACACCTTTGCACACTTGCATCACAGTCACAAATATTATTGTCATGACCAATGAAGGTCTTTTTTCTTGTGGCGAGCATGAGGGAGATAAGGAGAACGTGTTTTTTCTCAGCTAGCCCTTCTGGGACTTCACCCCAGTACAATGGAAATTACTTTAATTTCATATGTTCTCAAAGTATTTAGGCAGATTTCCACATTTTTGTTGTTAACTTGAGTATTTAGATTTCATTTTTATTTATTTCAAATTACGATTTTGTATTAAAAAAAACACAGTGATCTAATAAAATACTATACACATTACAGGTGCAAAACACTTCAAAATTACACTGATATTCTGATAATACATTAACACATTCATATGAATAAATTAATCTTATAATACATGATACTATCACACTTTTACTCTGATCATTTTCAGTACTTTATTTCTAAAAAATATTTTGTGACAATAGTTTTGATGCTGGACTTTTATATTATATAGTAACAGTTTTTTTTACATTGCATAAACATATTTTTATATAATTCTTCTCGTTATCAGGCAGATTTCTTACTATACATGCAACGTCCACAGTATTCTGAAACATCCAAACAGAAACCCAGGACTACAGTGTAGCATCCTTTAATCTGTTTCCTAACCAATACTTTTACTTTAGTGTCTCACTAGATAAAGAACAATGAATCCAATGGAAATAACAGCAATATCTAAAACACTGTTGTGTTTATTGTCATCCAGACCACAGTGAACACAGACCACTTTTTCTGGAGGGTCACTTTCCTGTTGAGAGATTTCAACCCACGGATAGAATCCCATTAATCTCGATTGTAAATCTCAGCAACAGATGTCAAACGATTGTCACAAGAAACCACGGTATGTGACTGTAACTCCAGAGATAAGTGAGGGAAAATGTATTTGTATTATGTGGATGAAAGTGCCCTTAATCGTACGTGCATTATGATGGGTAAAATTTCATATCATGCTCGACTCCTCTGGTGCTAGAAGTCTGTGTCCATATCCAATTATCTACCCTGTGTGTGTGTGTGCGTGCGTGTGTGGGTGTGTGTGCGTGTTTGGTTAATATGTAACACCCCGAGTCGATACAGCTGCTCCGAGCTGCTGGCTGAGCTGACAGACTCAATCTGTGTCTGTCAAACGTGTGTGATTAAGGAGTTCATAGTGCTCCACAGCTTTTATCCACAGGCCTCGTCTCTCTGCCCTCCTCCCTCTCCGCTTGCATTCTCTCTCTCCCTCTCTCTCTTTCTCTCCTTCTCTGTTGACTTTTTCTTCCTTCAATCAGTAACTTCCATGAGTCAGTGCCACACATGACACTCTGGTGTATCTGTGAGAACGCACACACAAAGGATCTACTGTAGATGCATAGACAGGATATATTCTTAAAAAATCTGATCAAATGAGGCCACACAGGTATAGAAGGATTGTTTTCAACTTTCCTGGTAAAATTGTTAAATGATTTATTGCGAAAAGCAGCAAAGTACAAATCCCCTTTGCGGCTAAGTTAATATATTAAACAGTGATAAAAGCTGTGGGAATATACAAAAATGTATAGATAAAAATGTCCCTTATCTAAATACTCAGAGCTAAATCCAGACCGAACCGATCAATACCAAGGGCTTTGGCTGCCAACCCACTCACTGATGGATTGCATTTTATTTTTCTATCTGTTTTTCCTGGTTTTATCTCCTCGGGTTGTTGGATACTTATTACTCTGCCCTGATAAGACCCGCGTCTGAATTCCCTGACCTCAGGCCTGCAGGGTTATGAAGGTGTTGAAAGACGACCTCTGCAGATTGATCGTCAAGGATCCATTCCAGGATTGTTTTAGTGCTATTTCCCCTCATTTATTTAGCTTCTCGCTTTTTATTTCTCTCATCCTCGACTTTTCTTAATAAAGAAAATTCAAGTGATTCACCACTAGGAATTAGACAAAATCCTTGGACTGATTCAGTAAGGGCCTTCTCTCTCTTCTCTCTCTCTCTCTCTCTCTCTCTCTCTCTCTCTCTCTCTCTCTCTCTCTCTCTCTCTCTCTCTCTCTCTCTCTCTCTCTCTCTCTCTCTCTCAAACTCACTCACACTCACACACACAGACACTTCATCCTGTCAGCTGCTGGCCCCTATCTCTGTAAACTGGTCCTAATTCGTGTAAATATTGGGTAAAGTACTGAGGTGGGATGAGATAACCTATTTGTCACATAACCAGCCAGCCATTCAGCCTCCACTGATTAAACAGCACACACCAAGTGCTCTACACACACACACACACAGACACACACACACA
Organism: Limanda limanda; assembly: GCF_963576545.1. Taxonomy (NCBI): domain Eukaryota; kingdom Metazoa; phylum Chordata; class Actinopteri; order Pleuronectiformes; family Pleuronectidae; genus Limanda; species Limanda limanda. Next base: position 10,287,252 of record NC_083655.1, read on the forward strand.
CACACACACACACACACACACACACACACACACACACACACACACACACACACACACACACACACACACACACAGTGCTGCAACACCACGGCTAGCAAACACAAACACACACAAATATATATATGTATAAACAAAATACCCAGTCATTTTTATACATCGAATCTTCCTCTTATTATTATTAATAATGTTAATGGTAATAATTAATAGCTACTTCAATCAACCCTTAACTTTGTTGTGGTATAGTGTTCATATTCACATCTGTAGGATTTCATTAGTTGATATATTGTGACTATTATTATTTGTTATTTTTGCCTTTATATTTTTAGACACTAGGGGGCAATACGCACTAGACCAGGTATGATTCACAATAAAGGTAGCAGGTGTGTTAACAATGACAATGGACTTCTTTAATTGCTTGAGTACAACCCAACTAGCCAGCTGCCTCAGTGGCTTTTTCTTGAGTTTATTTTGACAGAAACATCTTTTGGACAAATAGCCACTACATAAAGTAAAAAACATCCTTTGAAAATTCAAAGTAAAAAAACATCCTTTAACACAAAAAGTAAAAAAACATCCTTTGAAACATGAAAGTAAAAAAAAAAACTGTAAGGAGGAACATTTGTTGGATTCGGTGGATTTCATGTGCATGTGCATTCCTCAGTGCACGTTATAAAAGCCAGGCTTTTACCTACACGACCAACAATAGATTGAAAAATAAAGTACAGCCAGGCCAAAGCACGAGCGCACCAGATCAAACGGAAACACCATGGTACGTTTACTGCAGGACACACAGCGACTGTCGAGCTGTACTGGAAAACGATTCGAGTTGACGCTCATGTTTCATTGCTTTGGGCTTTGGTGGCTTTAATTGTGTCAGGTTTGGAAGTGTCTGGATTGGATGAGGATGACTTGATTGAGTGGCCTGATGTTTTTACAGAAAGGTGCATGCCCACATGAGAAACTGCACAATAAGGAGCTGGACACATTATTGTGTTTGTGTCTGGGTCATTCAATGCTGCTTTTGATACACATTTCAGAGAAAACCGTTGTATTTTCTACTCTAGTACATATATTTGACAGCCTTACTTAAAAGTTACTTTTATATTTTTGGATTTTAGATACTGGATGATTTAACATGCTTTAAAACCTATTGTTAGAGAATAATCCAGTAGTTTCCAACCTTGGCTTCTGAAGCCTTACAAGAATCACAGTGTGGGACACGTTTAATTTAATATAATTCTGAAAATTCCTGCAAAACCTTCTAGTTTATATTCAGTGATCAAATAAATGACATATTGTTCCCATCAACTAGCACAAGCAGAGAAAAACCTAATGCATGTTCTGAGTTCTTCACAGAACCTGGTGCACACTGCCACCTACTGCACTAACACAGTACAACTATTACTGGTTGTGGCATCCACTACTAGAATTGAACTAAATTGTATTTATTTTTTCTTTTACAACTCCTTTCAGTGGCACGACGAACTGAGCTTGACAAGCATTTATTTAAGTAGTCAAAGCCCTTAGATCCAGTGTCTTTTAATTCCCCCCTTGAGTGGTTTCAAGGTTAAACAATAAATCCCCTTATTCCACTGCCTGACACGATCACAGATATTTTGCCTGTTGTCATGACTGTTTCCAGTTCTTGTATCTGATCTCAACGCTGCTGTTCTGGAGTTTATATATCATTAATCGCTGTGAACTATTTACTTTATCAGATATAGCAGCACCAATCAGTCGGCCTGAATAACCACACACACATACTTGTGTTCATTGCCGTTGAAGTGTGAGGTTTCAAAAGTGCTCCAACATTTCTCCTTGTTAATCAGTTGAGGTAGTAAAACACAAGTGTAATCAGTAACACTCATTTAGGTACAACACATTATCAACCCCAGTTCACTGCAGATGTTTGACTCTCAAACAACACGTGTTGTCCGTTTATAGAAAAACATTATTAGAGTCAGTGTGGAGACCAGAACCCTACAAATGAGGCAGGTGGACTGAAGTCAGTCTTGTTACCCAAGTTTTCCTCTGGATTTGATTGATAGTTTGGATGACTCACATCTATATCAGTAATATGGGTCAGAGAACTCATTTCATTTTACTACAGAACTGGATCAGGAGGCTCCAGAAAACATTTTCTTTAGACATTGCAAGTTAGTGTTTTCCAAAATGTGATAATTAAATCAGATAAATTGATCATTGTGAATGATTAGGGGACTGATATTTATGTGTCCAATTTAATGCAGATCCCCTCCCCCCCAAAAAAAACCAGATCTAGGTTATGAAATGTGGTATCCATAAGGGAACGGTTGGGTCTCAGCCCAGTTAAGTGATCTACTTCTGATTTAATTTTAAGGCATCAGGCAGAGTAAAAAGTTAATCATGACACACAAACATACATTGACAAGTGTGAACAGACGACACCATGACGAGCAGTTGTGTGTACAAATATTTTTATTCTTGTGAGCACTTTAAGCCATGAACTCGAAGGGGATGGGCTCCAGCAGCTGGGGCACGTTCTTCTTGGTGCTGACGAAGTGAGCATCACGAGGAGGAGCGGGCTGCAGAGACAAGGAGGGACGTTTAGGTCATTGAAATAGAAATTAAATCAAATTAAATAAAGTAGATGCAATGACAACTGCATTTCTTCTGTTAATTTAAAATCTGAATTCCCCTGAGTGTTTTCACCAAGACATACCTGACGCTTCAGTTCCACCCAGCTGCCCTTCTGCTTGGCCTCCATCTTCCTGCTCTCGTTCTCCTTGACGCGCTGCAGGAAACTGTCCCTGCTCTTTGAGTGCTTCACATGCTCAATGCGCACGTTGATCCTCTTGGCCAGGATCCTGCCCCTGTGAAATCCCAGAGGATAACATGTTCATATCCAACACATACAACATTTATATAGACTGCACAAAACTAAACAGCAGCGGCATTGAAAGATCTGCTTTACTCGGCTGTCCCCTCAGTACAGCCCCAGGTCAAACAAAAGTTAGACTGGGGTGCTTAAGGATGAAATAATTTTCCCCATTTGAATGACCACTGAGGACATTAAGAATCCAGGTGGCAAAGTGAAGATGGGGGTCACGTTATTTTTCCTATAAATGACGTTTAAGAGCAAATACACAAAAAGAAAGGACATTTTTATTCAACAGACATTCAATGCAACTTTGAACAGTGGCTCTTTATAGTCAATACCCAAGATATCCTCTGAAAAGGTTTGTTTCAAGTTGTATTTGCATTGTGGATTTCATCTTAATGATTGTTGTACTCTGTTAAATGTTGCTCACAAGTTGCCAACATCTACTGGTAATTGGTAACGTAATTTGTGCAGAAGATCATGTTGCATCTGGTCTTAGAGGCTTCATGGGGTTAGTATAGACACAAACATAAGAGTTGGTTCTTAATTTTGGGTCCTTGTATGCCAGGCAATTTCATAGAGATTACAAAACACATGTGTGGCTTCAACAAATAGGAAAACTGTTTGAATTACTAAATGTAATCAGCTTTTGTTTGTTGAGTTTTTGGGTGTGAGCCAGTTCAAAGTTACACAAGCGCACACATTCATTTATCTCACACAATAATTGCAACTTCCGACTTACTTGACCTGCTTGTTGACAATGATGCCGACAGCATGTTGGGTTACGTTGTAGACACGTCCTGTCTTGCCATGGTAACACTTATGGGGCATTCCCTTCTGAATGGTGCCTGTGCCCTGGAAAGAATCACATGTAACGATACATTACAAACAGCCATGTTAACCATTTAACTAAATCATAATGGCATGGACCTTAGAGCATTTCACTTTCCCCACTGTCTTACCTTGATGTCAACGATGTCACCCTTCTTGTAGATACGCATGTAAGTGGACAGGGGGATTGGGCCTGTGGAGAACATGCAAAATAATTCATGTTATTTTGCACTGCTCCTGGTTGTAACAAATAAACTTTGTTACACAACAATGAAAACAAATGCACTTAAAACCATGGACTCACCGTGCTTGCGGAACTGCCGGCTGAACATGTACCGGGTCCCCCTCCTCTTGCCTCTGGTGTTCGTCATGATGCCTGATTACTGAGAGAGAGAGAGAGAGAGAAAATAAGTGTCAGCCATGGTGGGTTAAAGTAAGGATTTTACTTTTAAATAATGGGAAGTGATGTCAGTGCCCGAGTGTACTTTGTTTTGTCAGAGATGTGTCACTTCAGTATTGTTTAGGGTCCTAAAAAGGATCAATTAAAATTCACTAGAAAGGGTAACGTGTATTTGATTGCAGTGACAATCTACAAAGGCCAATACCCTGTCCACACCTTGTTGCTACATAAGCTGAGCTCATTGTGCCTGAAACACGTTAATGGATAAAAGTAAATATACGTGGATCTAGAGCAGTTTAATTTGACGCTATGCAACCAGGCAGCTAATTCAACAGCCTATGAGCAGATTCATGATAAACTAGGGACTACAGTAACTACGTAGGGGACTTGTACGCAGTGTTGTGGTTATATAAGACCGAGCGTTTAATACAAATGTCGGTGAAGTTGCGTTTAAGTGGTGGAATCGAGGATTTAGAGGAAAATACAGTTTCTATGCTGATTGTTTCTGAGCTAGCGGCTCCCACATGGAGAGCCACGCTGCTGCTCCTGCTCACTTTACACGAACAATATCCCTCCGAGGAGCGAGTTCTCCCCATGAATCCTGCCTGTGACGTGTCAGGATACATGTGTGGTGCGTATTTAACTGTAACTATGTAGGTTTGTTGGGATAATACCTCAGAAAATGTTATTTATGGAGGAGAAGATCTTACCCCCGGTCGCTACAAGATGGCGGGTACGGCGGAAAGAGAGAGAGGAGGCCCCCAAACTCCGCCTAGTAAAATACAATCCAGGCAGTCCGCGATTTTGCCTGAACAAAATGACAGTAAGACCCTAGAAAAACAAAATGTGAAACAGGCAGAAGCATAGACATATATATATAAGGGTGTTTATATATGATATCTATGGGCAGAAGATCCAGAGTCAGTTTATTTATCGATAACAGCAGAGCACAGAGACACGGAGATATACGTGGACTGCATTAAGATCAGATTTTGACCGGGACGTCTCTGCAGCGAATTCTCAGTTTATCATTGTTTAGTGGATAGAAGGAGAAACAAACAACACCAATCGGTGCAGTTGCTTGTTTATTATGGAAAAGAAGTCTGTGTTTTTGGTTTAATTGTTGACAGCTGCAAACGTTTTCACTTTGTGCATCATGCAAACCCAGAAAACTAAGCTCACCTGGGCATGCTATCTAACGTTTAACTTATTTAACACAAATGAATAACTCATCAAAGATTTTGAAGTAACTTCATGTGGCTTTTTTTAATGTATTTATTTTGATCCGCAAAACAGACACAAACTACATGCAAAATTATAGCAGAGAGTACATACAACATGTCAATAATATGTTAGGGGGATTTCCCCCCAAAAAATAAATAATAATCCTTACAATTTCAATAGGGCCTCACTGTCTGTCAGTGCCTGTCAGTGCTCGGGCCCTAATAATAATAATTAAAATAACACTTAGGATTTACTTTCATTGCTTTGTCACAGTACATTCATCTAATTTTCTTAATAGTCTTGTGTGTACGATTTAGGTGAAAGGGATCTATTAGTCGAAATTGAATGCTAAATAGTCATTTTCATTATTGTGTGATCATCTGAATTGTACCTCTATGTTTAAATACTTTATATTACATCAGAAGCACCCATGTTTTTACAATAGCCAAGACTGGACAAACGTTTGAGTTTTTATGAAAACTGAAGGCTCCCACAGGTTATTTTTCATGTTTGGGACTCAGGGTACAGCTGCAACATGCCACTTCACCACTAGATGCCGCTAAACTCTAAACACTGAACCTCTAAGCGACGAACAAATAATTGAAAGGTTGGAATTTCACCATTTACTGCCTCCAAAGTGATATTTCACCCCATGAGGAAGATGATATTGTTCATGTAAGAAATTTAAGGATTAAGATTGTCCAAATAGATTACCAACAAGGGTCGTGCTGACGCTTGTGGGGCGAAAACGGAGCAACCCGCTTGTGCGTTGTACGAAGCTAAACCGGAAGTGAGTGGCAGTGAACGCTCTCGTCTTTTCTCCTCTGGCTGCCGAGCTGTTCCTGCTCTCACGCACCGAGCCAGCCCAGTCTTGTCAGCGCGCAGCGGGGTGGAGGAAGATGGCGCTAGCCGAATGGAAATCCTAATGACAGTCTCCAAGTTTGCCTCTTTTTGTACGATGGTGAGTGCCCGGCCGCTTCGCACCGACACCCCTCAGACCCCAGGCCGCCCGGGGGCCCGCGTCCCGGCCGCTAATGGGCCCCGGAGCCGCGGGATCGTCAATGGAAGCTGCTCGCCCAGCAGCGGTGCTCGCCCAGCAGCTTCCCGTCCCCTGGCACAGCAAAGCCCGCAGCCGCCCTCGCCTCCTTCCCGCTAACAGCAGCTCACTCGCCCCCTCTTTGTGGTTCTCTAACAGCTAGCTCGCTAAGTTAGCCTATCGTGTTATTCATCGCAGTTTCCTTTTAAGCTCAATGACAGCGCACCTGCTGCTGGGGCTCGATGCTAACTAGCTAGCCGTGAATGTAGCCGAAGCTAAAAACCAGCGTAACAGCCCTGGCAACAACTGGGACACAGCTGGTTGATGGGTGGTGGCTACTGGTCGATTCATCTGCAGCTTGTGGGAAGAGATAGAGGCCAGTTTAGATCTTGGGCCTCCGGACGATCCACCAGATTATTATTAACGCAGCGCAATGACGACATGGTTTCTCATTAGCTACGCAGTTGCGGAGCAGCTCCATGTCCGCGTCCGCCTCCCTGCACAGCCTGTTGCTGTCTGCACATCCCGGGGGGGGGGGGGTCTCGTTTCAACAGCCTCACTGACCTGCAACACATCCAAAAGAACATCCCCATCAGAATCAGTTCTACTTGGACTATGTGCACAAAAAAATTATCTTCTAGCTCTAAAAGCCCAGAGAGGAGTCAGTGTGAGGAAATGCTTTTGTCTCAGAAACCTTCAAGCGCCCATTCGTTTTTATTTGGTTTTATCTCAGCAACAAGTGACCTTGAAAACCTAAAGCTGCTGCCAATCTGATTTGACACTGTACTTGTATAAATACCATTGAATATAATGTATGTTGTTTTTGTCTCTGTGTATATGCAGGGCGCCAATGCCTCTGCTCTGGAGAAAGAGATTGGATCTGAGCAGTTTCCGGTCAACGAGCACTACTTCGGCCTGGTCAATGTAAGCAGATGATACCATGTGCATATCCAGTGTCTTGTTGTTTACAGTTCCACCAAACGTGTTTGAATAAGAGAAGATCTGCACAGCTAAAGCTCCAGTTAATGGATTTATTTGTGCCGGTGACGTCCCGAGCACAAGGCTCTTCATCAGACTTCTGATAAAGAACAGATTTGCCATCTTAAATTCCCACATACCATTTTGAACAAACCATATGATGTATTAGCGAAACAGAATTTCATAGTTTTGTCAATATAAGTAAACATAGAAAAATAATGTACAATATATAAACTTAGCACTTAGAATTCATGTCACAGTTGTAACTGTTTCAGGCCATAAACAACCTTCAGAGGCCTCTCTGTGTACTTATATGGGAAAATAGGGAGAGTCAATAAAACCATAGATCAACATTCAGCCGGATGCATAGAGAAATATCCGTAGAGATCCAGAGTAGTCAACAAATGACGAACAGGACTCGTGATGGAGGAGGGAAACTCTCAGGGACAAGTTTCCATTGTGTCCTACTCTAATTCTACTCTGTTCCACATTTTAATTATAGTTTGGAAACACCTGCTACTGCAACTCGGTGCTGCAGGCGCTGTACTTCTGCCGGCCGTTTCGGGAAAAGATTTTGGCGTACCGCAGCCAGCCACGGCGGAAGGAGAACCTGCTCACCTGCCTGGCTGACCTATTCCACAGTATTGCCAACCAGAAGAGGAAAGTGGGCGTCATCCCGCCCAAGAAGTTCATCACACGACTACGCAAGGAGAATGGTGAGAGGAAACGGATAAATTCATGAAGATTAGTGTCAATTCATCCCCCAAACAACCGATTTAAACACCTTTACTTGCTTTTTTCTCCTCGTTAGTTGAGAGTTTGTAGAGAACATGATGGCCAGAAGTTCCTGAAGTACCTGCTGAATGCGTAAATCAGCTGAATTAACTAAAGCGTTTCTCCAAATTTTTTTTCTCCTGCAGAGTTGTTTGACAACTACATGCAACAGGATGCCCACGAATTCCTGAACTACTTACTCAACACCATTGCTGACCTGCTGCAAGAGGAGAGGAAGCAGGACAAGACCAATGGCCGCGTTGCCAATGGCACCTTGGATTCCCAGAACAACAACAGCAATGCCACGCCCGCTCCCACCTGGGTCCACGAGATCTTCCAAGGCACTCTGACCAATGAGACACGCTGCCTCACCTGCGAAACGGTAGGATGCCTCACTGCTACTATACATCTCAACTTTGAGTGAGATTACATCAAACATCTTCTAATGTATGTCACCAGAGGCTTGTTTAAAGTTTTAATTCACGTTGAACCATCCTGCGGCTCATGTCAGTGATAAGTAAACTCACACGGATGACGATTGTTGGCACAAGGTTGTGTTTGAGCTATAAATTATGTCAGTGTGTGCTTGTTTGCAGTATTTTGAGTAAATACAATGGAACAGCATACAGCAGAGTTTATAATGCCATATGGCCACAGCTTGTAGTTTCATGTTTTTCTAGTATTTGGTTTTAGTTAATTCTGATGTTGTCCTTTCTTTCCAGATAAGCAGCAAAGATGAGGACTTTCTGGACCTTTCAGTGGATGTAGAACAGAATACCTCCATCACACACTGCCTCAGGTACAACAGCCACACAGAGGCCGACCTGCAGCAAGAGCTGAGGGAGAAGAGTTTGTACTGTTGTTGATTGATTGACAGAAAGTTAATCTGCAACTGTATGAAAAAGCAACAAAAAGTCATTTCAAGCTAAAATGTCAAACATGCTGGTTCCTGCAACTCATCCGTGAGGGAAGGAGCAGCGTCCTCTTCTTACATTACAGTAAAGTGTAAAGTTTTGTTTAAGTTTGATATTGGACCCATGCCAGATGCTGTTGGCTTAAGGCTTAAAACCATTTTTGCATCACTAATAAAGAACATGAGGTGAAGTTACTCTCTGCTCTGTCCTTCACCAGCCTGCATAAGGAGAATCCAGTTTTTTTTAAAGTGAGACCTTAATTCGCAGATGTGAACTGACAAGTTTTTCTCTTTATTTCTCTTCAGAGGTTTCAGTAACACAGAGACGCTGTGCAGTGAGTACAAATACTACTGTGAAGAATGTAGAAGCAAGCAGGAAGCACACAAGAGGTCAGTGACCAGGTTCAGTCTCTGTGTATGAATTTCAAAATTGTTCTTTTAGTATATTCAGGTCCCGTGTGTGATGCTGTAATTTGTGATTTTTAGGATGCGTGTGAAGAAGCTGCCGATGATCCTGGCTCTGCACCTGAAGCGTTTCAAGTACATGGAGCAGCTGCAGCGCTACACCAAGCTGTCCTATCGCGTTGTCTTCCCCCTGGAGCTCCGCCTCTTCAACACGTCCGGGGACGCCACCAATCCCGAGAGGCTCTATGACCTGGTGGCCGTGGTGGTGCATTGTGGGAGGTGTGTAGGTCAACACGCAGGGAGACAGAGAAATCATTTTAATTTGCAATAGATTCAAAATCACAACTCGCAGCAGAAAACACGACCCTCATCATCTCGCCTGGTATGAGCCAGAGCGAGTGGGCGTTAGTGAAAGCTCCGCTGATTATCCTTGAGTGATGCAACAATTTTATTTATCTACTTCAACCGACAGTAATTAACACAGACATATTACAGGGCATGATCAAGTGTACTCAAACCAAAATACTGAGTTTATCCCACTCCAAGATCACAATACACATTATTATACTTTTCATAATTAGTATTTAAGTCAAGCTGCTCCATTAGTAATATGTTAAAGTCTGAGAAATGCTTCAACGTTATTATTCCCTTCTTTTCTTGATGTTATACATTTTCATATTATGTGTGTCCTGGTTGAAAAGTGGTTTACGCTGCTGAGGAAGTAGCCACAACGTGCTGAGTCAGGCCAGAGATCTGTTGCATCTCATTCCCATTTCCTCTCTTCACTTCCTGTTTGAATTTGCTGAATCTTGTCAAATAAAAAGCCAAAATTCCCCCAAATAACTTTCACAAAAAGGCTTCTAAGTAAAGAGGTCTATTAAAATGAGTTTTGTTGTGTTGGAGTTACACAATGTCACCAAACTTCACGAGGCAAGTTCCCCTCACTAAAACAGATGTGTATGTGGGAGAACCAACACATCAGTGTAATTATAGTGTAATTATACTCATATTTAATGGGTGTGGTGGTATGTTGTCAGTTTTCAGTATTTTAATCTTCACAGTATCTGCAGTGAGACAAGTTTTCTAATGACGTCAGGATCTTTCCGATCAGATCCTTCCATTGAATTAAATGTGACCGTAACACACACTCATTATCCCGGGATGGAATCTAATCACTTAAAGCAAGAGGGTGGGTCATGGATGTGTTGGACCTTTAAGGCTAAATTTGACCCCATAGAGTTAATAATCTGTTTTATTTCTTTTCAGTGGTCCGAACAGGGGTCACTACATTGCAATTGTGAAAAGTCACGACTTCTGGTTGCTGTTTGATGACGATATTGTGGAGGTGAGTGTGTTTTTCTTTATTGTCATACTTTGCTTTAGACTCTACAAGTACGTGTCTGATTGTGTAATTAAATCTAACTGTGCTTCATGTCACCATCTGTGTTCTGGTAGAAAATCGACGCCCAGGCCATAGAAGAATTCTACGGTCTCACTTCTGAAATCTCCAAGAACTCTGAGTCGGGCTACATCCTCTTTTACCAGTCCAGAGACTGAATGTGGTCACCGAGCGTTTCACCAGGGGAACCAGGAGAGATGCTCGGTTCCCTCTCCGGCGGCGCAGCGGACCATAACCGCACCACAGCAGCTGTAATCCATACCTGTGCTTTTTTCAGCACTCTGCGCCGCAGCTCAGCCGTGGAAGTTCTGCCCCCCCCCCCCGTGTCCCTCCTCTCCCATCATACCCTTCACCTTGGCTGGACGCTGCTGCTGCTGCCGCTGCTGCTGCAGAGACAATGAGACGATAATGAATGAAAACGTCAAGATTGTTTTTAAAAAAGGAGACGTTAAATGAGGGTTGTACAGATGTTGGTTGGTATGAGTGGCGTATTAGTTTTTGCCTTGGGTGTGGGGTTGAATGGGTATTTAATAATTCATATGATGTAATATTGGCCTGGTGTCTTCACCCCCACCCCCCACACACTCTTCTTGTGCATTGGGATTTACTGCGAGTGGATCATGCTTTTGATCGTCGATGGAAAGGAGGACATGTGGGGGGGGGGGGGGGGGGGGTGTCCCACTTGCGGAGAACGCAGAGTTGTGTATTTCTACAGTGTACAGAATGGTATTTGTATAAATATTAAAAGATAATATTATCATTGGAACATGTTAGACCTTGAGAAGATGTATTAACACTATGGTGCACTTTTGATACCGTTTTGTAGGTGTTGCCGAGTTTAACGTGAGGGTTTGCTTAATGAGGCCTGTTGTGAAGCAATCATTTTCTGTTTTAAAGAAAAAGAAATAAAGGCGGTAAGATTGAAGCTGGCTGTGATCTCCTCTCTCCCTCAGGTGCGCGCTGATGGCTCATACCAGCCTAGCGTCGCCCCCTAGTGGTGGCAACCTACCTGCTCTTACTGCAACAGAAGCTACACTGGTCAAAAAAATTAAAGGAACACTTTGAAAACACATCAGATCTCATTGTAAAAAAAAATTATGTTGGATATTTATACTGATATGGACAGTTTAATGTCTTAGGAACAAAAGGATGCCACATCTTTGATGGAAATAAAAGTTTTCAGTCTACAGAGGGCTCAATTTTATAGGCACCCCGAAAATCATAGTGAAAAAGTGATGTGGCAGGTTTGTCCATTTTGCCAAAATTCAATTTCTGCAACTCAAAATGCTTCTCAATATCTTGTGTGGCCCCCACGTGCTTGTATGCATGCTTGACAACGTCACGGCATGCTCCTAATGAGACAACGGATGGTGTCTTGTGGGATGTCCTCCCAGATCTGTCTAAGGGCAACAGTGAGCTCCTGTAAAGTCTGAGGAGCAACCTGGCGGCGTCTGATGGACGGAAACATAATGTCCCCGAGGTGTTCTATCGGGTTTAGGTCAGGTGATCGTGCCTGCATACCCTTGCCACATGAGGCCGGGCATTATCGTGCATCAGTAGGAACCCAGGACCTACTGCACCAGCGTAGGGTCTGACCATGGGTTCAAGGATTTCATTCCGATACCTAATGGCAGTAAGACTGCGGTTCTCTAGCCTGTAGAGGTCTGTGCGTCCCTCCATGGATATGCCTCCCCAGACCATCACTGACCCACCAACAAACCGGTCATGCTGAACGATGTTGCAGGCAGCATAGCGTTCTCCTTGGCTTCTCCAGACCCTTTCACGTCTATCACAGGTGCTCAGGGTGAACCTGCTCTCATCTGTGAAAAGCACAGGGCGCCAGTGGCGGACATGCCAATTCTGGTGTTCTATATGCCAATCGAGCTCCACGGTGCTGGGCAGTGAGCACAGGGCACACTACAGGACGTCGCGCCCTGAGGCCACCCTCATGAAGTCTGTTTCTGACTGTTTGGGCAGAGATATTCACACCAGTGGTTTGCTGGAGGTCATTCTGTAGGGCTCGGGCAGTGCTCAACCTGTTCCTCCTTGCACAAAGCAGCAGATATCAGTCCTGCTGATGGGTTGAGGACCTTCTACGGCCCTGTCCAGCTCTCCTAGAGTAACTGCCGGTCTCCTGGAATCTCCTCCATGCTCTGGAGATTATGCTGGGAGACACATCAAATCTCCTTGCAACGGCACGCATGGATGTGCCATCCTGGAGGAGTTGGACAATCTGTGCAACTTCTGTAGGGTTAAGAAATCGCCTCATGCTCCCAGTACAGATAATGACTCTAGCTAAAGCCAACACTAATGGAAAACCAGTGGAAGTGATCAAGAGGGAAAAACTTGAAATGGCCTCCACATGCAAAACCACTCCTATTTTGGGGGTCGTCTCATTGTTGCCCCTCTAGTGCACCTGTTGTTAATTCCATCAACACCAATGCAGCTGAAACTGATTAACAACCCCCTCTGCTACTTCCTCAGCACAAACTAACTGGACTCACACAGTTTTATACCTCAGTGATAGATGCCTGGAGGACTCTTAACTTCACGAGACCTCCTGACACCGCACCTGGGATGTGGCTCTTTGAGGAGCCACTGTTCAATAACGGGTTCCTGGTCACCTCAGTCCGGACATCCACACCCACTTCAACTACGGTAAAAAACAAGTTCAGGAAGGCAGGAATAGTGAAGCTGGGCCACCTGACACGGACGTCACTTGAGAGGCTGGCGGAGGTGACGGGAATAAGATCCACCAGAGTGCTGCGGAGCCTCGTGGACAAGGTGTGGCAGGCACTGCCCCAGGTTCTGCGGACCTTCGCCCAGATCCAAAGTCAGGCTGACCAGTGGACCAAAACACAAGAATACAGGTTCCCTATCCTGAAGTTGAGTCCTGGGGAGTGGAGAGAAGAGAGCGGCCGACTGCTAACCCTCAGGACTCCAGCACTGGGCACCTTCAACACCTCTGGAGGGAAACAGTTGTACCATAGCTGTGTGAAGGTCCTGACCTGATGTTCTCTTGCAGGAGTCAGGGAGTCGAGATGGACTGAGGTTTTTGGCTCAGACTATTCCCCTAGTGGCAGCTGGCGGGTCCTGTATAAACCTCCTGTGGAGAGACGGATGGCAGACATCCAGTGGAGAATTATACATGGAGCTCTAGCTACAAACAGATACAGAGCTCACCTGGACCCAAGCACTGAGGGGGGGGCGGTGTCCTTTCTGCTCACTGCCTGACACCCTGGAACACTTAGTGGTGTCCTGTCCCAGGTTAGCTGACATGTTTAAACAACTGCAGGAGGGGTTGGGGGGTTTAGGAGAGGTTTTCTCTTTGCCACTTTTTGTGTTCGGACCCAAGTACACAGCAAAAAAAAAACATACTATGGTTTTAATGAATTTTCTTTTTTCTAATGCAAAAATGGCAACCTGGATTAGTCGAAAGAACAAAATGGCTGGGGGAGGCTGGACTGATCCACTGCGATGTTTGAGGGGTTTGGTGGCAGCTCGGCTGAGTATTGCACATGCGTATTTTACATTGACTAACAATTTGGAGGGTTTCAGGGCTGTGTGGGGGGTGGGACAGGTCCTGTGCTCACTGGGGGAGAACCAGTCACTGGTTTTAAAATTTTAGGGTTGGTGTATGATGTGTGCGTGTATAGGATTGAAAGAAAGGGGGGGCTTAGCCCCTAAGGAAGCTAAATGTTTGCGCGCAATTTTTTTTGGGCTCCTTTGGGGCTGCGGATATCCATTGTTTCAGACAGTTCATAGATTGGTTCAATCAAAAAGAGTGTGATTTTTCTCTGTATCTTTGCTTGCATTCATTCAGTATAAGATAACAGAAGCTATCTGTCCCCTCTGCTAAAGAATCTTCTTATATCCATCTGGTCAATGAATTGGATGATATACCGCTACAATAGCGTTATGAGGGACACTATGACATTTAGTTTTCACTAGCATTAACTGATTATAAACAACATTCTATAGGCACTGTTATTATTGTTTTAAAATACTAGAGATAGATATTAATGCTCACTGGAGACATTTTCTAACAAAATAGCTAGCTAGCTAGCTTAGTGTTAACATAGCTCATTACAATATTCCCTTTCATTTGCCTCAGGTAAACCTAAATTTAAGCAGGTAACAATCATTAACAACTACAGATAGCCACATTCTGTAACCACCTGTACTTACAATTTCACTCCGTGCATCATTTACTATGAGCTAAACTCCTTGGCTGTAATCCTGCTGTCTTGATGAGAGACGTTACTTGGCAGAGTGAGAAAGCCAGCGCAGCAGCGATGCAGACTCCCCAAGGTCCTAGTGCCCTGTCTTTTATTGTTAAGTATGATGAGAGGCTATTGGATTGTAATTTGAAGTGGGAGAAAACATACAAAGCAGAAACGCACTCACATATGTAGCATGTTAGAACTTGTTAACTTGTCCATGTGTAAAACAATAGTTACATTTTTTTTTTAAATTAAAAAAAAAAAAAAAAAAAAAAAATCCCAAAAATTATTTGGGGGGGCTGAAGAACATTTTAGGGGGGCTTCAGCCCCCCTAAAACAGGCCTAACGACGCCCCTGATTAAGAGCTATTTGACAATGTGTCTTAAATAAAGTTATTTAGAAGTCTTCTTCGCATCACTGAGCAGGAACAAGTTCGAGTACACAATGGAGAGAGACGGGTCGGTCAAGCGTCCCGAGTCTCAGGGTCACGCCGCTTTTTAACGGCAGAAAAGTTGTCCGTTTTCATGCCGCTTTTTAACGGCAGAGTCACAGGGTTGTATGCATATTACAGAGGCAATGGGAAGATGTGGGTTAAGAAAAATTAACGCTGCCACCACCCAGCCACAGGAGGACATCAGACTGGAGGGCCAACTGAAAAGGAAGAGGTCCAAGATCTTCCCAGCTGCCAAATACCGAAAAGTCAGCAGCTGGGGTTCCAAGTGCACCAGCCCTGTGTGCAAGGAGCACAAACATGTGATAGTCATTTGTGAGGCATGTATGCACTGAGATGGCAATTTGCACTGTACCCATATGAGTTTATTTAATCAGTTTTCTTTTCACCACAGTTCACTACAGTTCAACATCAGCTTTATCAGTTGTATGGTGTATGCTATGTGTAAGTGAGACAAAGTGACAAATAAACATTTCAAATATTAAATGTGTAATTATTTGGTCCAAATCATTGCTAAAATAATATTTTTTAACAAAACTATTTTTACAGTATGTCTTTTTTTTAATCACACTTGCATACCTGGATGAATTGAATATTTTGAATATTAAATGATGAAATAAATTGATTTCCAAAAATATATCAAAGAAACACTCAGCCATGCATGAAATAACATTGTAGGTCAATACGGGTAATTTATGTCCCATTTTGTGCCATAGAAGGGGTTTGCATAGCTTGTGTATCAAAGGGTTAAATATGATGTGAGGAGTTATTACAAAAATAAACTCTAATGGAACTGTAAATCAATAACAGCACTATTGGATTTATCTTTTTTGACCTGATAGAGCAGTGCACTGAACCAAGTCCATTAAGGAGAACGACTCAACACCGCCCTCTGGTGGATAAACGTTTACAATGAAGCCAGGACCTGCAGCAGGATTGTAATGTCCACATCTGGCCCATAGGTGACGCTGTGTACTTAGGATTCTCAGCATCACACAGAGGTCTGAGTACATCGTGTACAGGTTGATGTAACAGGGCCGGGTCTAGGCAGGGGCAAGAGGGGGCCTGGCCCCCTCAAATAAATGTTGTGCCCCCTCAAACTAATTCCCAATTTATAATAATAATAATATAATAAAGCACAATGCCCCCTCAAGATTTGTGGCTGCCCCCTCATACATGCCTGTCTAGACCCGGCCCTGTGATGTAATATGACATTAAACATTCCTCCAACTATATTTGTCCATCATATCATCTCAAGTGAAGACAAAATCTACGTATAGAATAGAGGGATGATATATCATTTCTGTTATATAATTTTTTGTCTATTATCTGAAGGATCACAGTTTTTTTTTAAACCTGCTTTACAAGCTGTGGGAACGGAGCTGGACTGATTGAGTGAATCCAGACTCTTACAAAAGATGCTACCGAGAAGCATCTTGGAAATATCTTTGCCTCTGCTGCATGGATTGTGTATGAGCTGTTATTAAAACATCACACAGACATACACACATACACTCAAAGACTGTGAAAAATGTATTTGTTCTTACTATGTCTTCATTGTGAGTGGGCCAATCCTTATTTTATTAGTGAAGCCTTCATTATTCTAGTAGTACAGATTTGATTTATTCTGCATATTTATCATCATCATCATCATCATCATCATCATCATCATCATCATCATCATCATCATCATCATCATCATCATCATCATCATCATCATCAACATCATGTTTTAAACAAAACTTTGAACTGTCTAAGGATATTTATTCCTCTGTCGCTCTATATATTATTTAACAGCTGGTGATAAGCAGCATGTCACTGATGTTAGCTTTTTCTTTCTTTTAGTACAATTATCAGAATCAGTCTTTGCCGTGTCTGGTAAAAGTGCTTCCTGTCAGCTGATAGGCGATGACATCATCATCATCTTCTGCAGCCTGGTCTGACACCTCCCGTGGCCTTGAGTCTGCCCCCCCCCCTGCTCCATCCCACACTATTCCTGTTAACCATCCCACCTTTATTGACCTTACAGGAATCACTAATGAAACACTGTCTGTATCTCAGTGTCTGTTAAGGGAACCAAACTTACACAGATATGCGTGTTCATAAATATACAGTGCACTCCCCCCCCCCCCCCCCCCCCCACCGCTGTTTACCTCCACACACACACAGCAGCACGTAGCCTTGGCTATCGCGTCAGCCAAGCAACATACGGGAAAATACAATAATGGCAGACGCTGAGGTGTATGCATGTGTAACTGGAAGTCGGGGGCGATGAATTCCAGGACCTCTCAAAATATGTGATACTTCATCTGAAAAAGAATCCAAACTCCTGACTGGGCTCTTCACCTGGAGACCCCTTGACTTGTTGCTATTTTTGCATCAGTGAAGAGACGCGAAGGAAACAACCCAGTTGTCTGCGACTGTTGCTCGGCTTAATCAGCTAATGGCTTTACAACAGCACTCAACAGATATAAGAGGACTCTATGCTTAAACTATAACCCTCCGTGGAACTGTTTTACCACACTCTGCTTCCGGGAAAGGCTCCCTTTTAAATTAGTCATCGTCTCTTTGCTGCTTTCTGGGGTCGGTATTCTTCTTCCTGGGTTTGTAGGCAGGACCCCTCCCCAAATTAGTTTACCCATTCAGGAGGACTTGCATCCGGAAACTTTGCAGCCCAGAGAGCGACTGATGCATATGAATAAGACGAGCAGGTCAGGACAGAAGGGTGGTGTAGTAATTGTGTTAAAAAGTGCAAGGCTCCCCCCCAAATAAAGACCCCTAGTATAAGCCTGCAGAGGCCCCCTCACTGTGCAGAGCAATCCCAGCAGATTGGGGCCCATGCTTATGCAAAAGTCCTCACCCCCCCTCACCTCTGAAAGCCTGACTGGAGGGCCGGGTCACCCAATGAGTGGATCTACACAGGTTACTCCATGACAAAGACCCACTGAATGTCTCTTTCCTAATAAATCACGAGGACAATAACAAATATGTGGCTTGCTATGAAAAGAGCACAACAGCTCCTTTTCCCTGATTGGATCTTTAACACTGATAACACACAGCTTCGATTAGCAAGAACAACCCGGGAATTCCTCCCTGCTGAGGGGGGAGCTGGAGGGACATTGGACTGATTTTTTTCAATCTGATCATTTTCTCTGACGCTGCTAATTCCTGGATCAAGAAAAGTTCAAGTATTAGTTAAATTTATTCAATATTTCTTAAAAGCAAAACAGTGGCACTTACTTCTTGTGAGTTTAATTGAATATTCTTGTATGTTAATGAGAATATTCATTAACAAAAAACGGAAAAGTCTCTTTAATTCAATACATATAATTAAAATAAATTTAAATGAGTGTGTGTGTGTGTGTGTGTGTGTGTGTGTGTGTGTGTGAGTGTGTGTGTGTGTGTGTGTGTGTGTGTGTGTGTGTGTGCGTGCGTGCGTGCGTGCACGGAGATGTTATTACACGCAACTCTAATTTTCAATCACATCATTACTGTGAGCTGCTTCCCGATCAATGTTGCACTGAGAGGCGGATCAGTGGTAGCTCATCCGCACAGTCATTCACAATTAATGTGTAACTACTAAGTGAAATGATGCAACTTTGTTAAACTAATGCCTCAGACCCATAGACGTTAAGTGTCAGTGACTCTCCAGATATGAGAAGGTATTTGTTTATTAGTCCCACAACAGGGAAGTGTGCTGTGATGCAGATGCAAAACATACAGTCAATGATCAGTAAAGTTATAAATAGGTAAACATGCAGTATAAATACACAATATAAATAGAAATGAAATGATATATTCAATGTAAACAGAATATACATTGTACCATGCAAGAAATAATCTGGACACATGCTGGGCTGCTGCTATGAATTGGAAAAAGCTGCAGACCCTGAGTTTACTGTAAACATTAGGCTGTTTCAAGCCCACCTCAATTCCACTAACGCATATGGAAATGGGCCGTACCTTCGGGGCTTTGTCCTCCTCCAAGAGCATCCACACAGCCCTCACAATGTTAAAGGAGGGACTGGCAAACATTTCATATTCATGGGACACAATTACCTCCATATGAATGGAATAATTGCTCTTTAGAGGCTTAAGCTACCAAGTGAAGTATGTGTGCATTTTTCAGGCCCCGGGGCCACGAGATCCCCTTCAGCCGCCTCGAGCAGAGGGGCTTTCAAATGTTAGAGGGACGGAGGGTTACAGTGCTGTGCCGGCAGGAGTGTGCAACATAGATAGATAGATAGATAGATAGATAGATAGATAGATAGATAGATAGATAGATAGATAGATAGATAGATAGATAGATAGATAGATAGATAGATAGATAGATAGATAGATAGATAGATAGATAGATAGATAGATAGATAGATAGATAGATAGATAGATAGATAGATAGATAGATAGATAGATAGATAGATAGATAGATAGATAGATAGATAGATAGATAGATAGATAGATAGATAGATAGATAGATAGATAGATAGATAGATAGATAGATAGATAGATAGATAGATAGATAGATAGATAGATAGATAGATAGATAGATAGATAGATAGATAGATAGATAGATAGATAGATAGATAGATAGATAGATAGATAGATAGATAGATAGATAGATAGATAGATAGATAGATAGATAGATAGATAGATAGATAGATAGATAGATAGATAGATAGATAGATAGATAGATAGATAGATAGATAGATAGATAGATAGATAGATAGATAGATAGATAGATAGATAGATAGATAGATAGATAGATAGATAGATAGATAGATAGATAGATGGATACTTTATTAATCCCGAGGGAAATTCAGATCATCCAGTAGCTTATAGAGTTAACACTTAAACACCTCATTGATATGCATACATGAATCACATACGGAGAATATATATACAGATACAGGAATGGGATGCAATGATGTGATTGTGTCAGTGTCCAGTAGGGAAGTGTTCTTGTGCTGCTGGAGTAGAAACTACAATAAAATATATATATATAAAACAACAAAAATATGTAGGTCCCAGTATGATTTAAAGGGTGTGTATGTGTGTATGTGTGTGAATGTTATGTGCATACAGCTGATCAGATAGTTTATCTGATTGCTTAACAGCTGAAAAGAAATGCTAAACTTTTTCCCCCACCTATTGTTTGTTTTTATTTTGAAAAGGAAGCAAAGTTGCCAGAGATAGCAATTAAAGAAGTTGATGCCCCCTCAGTGACCGACAACAAACAAGACACAGATCCTCTTCAGATGGAAAACTTGGAAAAAAGTTTTAATCGGCAGGACTAATGCGTCTTTGTTGTTTTTTTTCTGTTGTCATGGGAAAGAAAACATGTTTCTTTAAATACAGTCACATCAGATCATGACATCTGCAGCACAAATATGGACCTAAGTACAGTTTTTGAGAACTAATATAAATGTGACTTATTCATTGAATCAATGAGTGGTGGTGACTGTCACCTCTTGCCCTCTGAACAGGTTGCATTAAATCTAAAGGGAAATCCCGTCCTATTGTTGTCATATCACCCCAGCACACACACACACAGACACACACACACACACACACACACACACACACACACACACACACACACACACACACACACACACACACACACACACACACACACACACACACACACACACACACACACACACAAACACACAACTTCAGAAGCCAGAGGCACTTGAGAATGTGCCTCCTTAACCCCTGAAGAGGATCCTTCTGCCCAGCTCATCCCACTAATTACCTTCTAGCCATACTGTAAATGGGCCACTCCTGTTAATCAGCCTAAGCTGGGAGGAAAAGGCCGGATAGAGGAGCAGACAGAGGGAGGCCTGGGACGGATAGGGGGGGTTTGAAAGGATATAGGGGCTTTTCAATGAAACTGATTAGCCAGGGGCCAAAAGCCTCAGTTTGACAACTTGTAAAGTTTTGATGGCATCATCCTGATGGATACGCTGATTTAAGATCAATATCCACCTGGACAGCTGATTAGCTTCCACTCTTAAGTGTGTTTCCGCCTGCGGAGGTGGCCTGAAGACTACGGGTGTGAAGAAGAAGCAGGTTAGGGAGTTTGAACAGCAATGGAGAGTGAGGTTCGTTACACGTTATACAAAATGAGAAAAGAGGCATTGGAAGAGACTTGGTGTGTGTGATATTTAAGCAACAACCTTAAATTCAAATTAACACAACTGTGTATTTGGGAGGCCTTATGAAGTGCACCTGGTTTAGAGAGGATGTTCCCAAACCAGAGGTCAGGACACTGTCGTGAGAAACAGGGTTTTGAGATGATTTCCAGATAGCAAAGTTAAAAAAGTACTTGTTGAATTTGAAAGTCGATTAGGGCAGATTGAGACAGCATCAGTTGCAGCCGGTCAGTTCACAGCATCATAGGAAACAAAGCACAGAGAAGAGATCTCATCACATCAGCAGCTGAAAGTCTTTGCAACAAAAACATGACAGACAGACCCTTTTAACCAGGGGGTACTATATTCGCTGTAATGACCCCCCCACCCAAAGCGATGATAACAAAAAAAAGAGGAAACACAAAAGCTGCAAGTTCCTTGTTCTTCTTCCCTCTTCTGCACCATCACCACGCACACACACCCACACACCCCCACACACACACACACACACACACACACACACACACACACACACACACACACACACACACACACACACACACACACACACACACACACACACACACACACACACACACACACACACACACACACACACACACTTCCTTCTTACAGTAATCAGGTTCTTGAGACACAGCTGCTAATAGAGCAATGCCTTCTGCTCCCGACCAACACGTCAGAACACACATACACACACACACACACACACACGCACAATGCAGCAGTGTTTGCACTGTAATTACTGCAACACTGTCTTTGTCTTGACCATAATCCGTGGAATCCATTGTCGGTCATACGTGCCTGCTCCTTCATTATAACCAGCACACCACCCTCCTGCTTCTCCTCTCCCCCCCCAAAACTCCTCCAAAGGACTGTCTCTCTTTCACCCCCCCCCAAACCTCACACAAGAGAAGTGTGCTGCGCCTCAAAGGGCCTTAAAAAAAACAGGCACAATTAGCCTTGTGGCAGTAAGCTCCCGCGTGGGCCAGGAAGCATGCCACACAAAGGGGCAAACTTTTATACGACACTTTAACGCAAACACCGGAGTGTGCTGCCTCGTGCCTCGGTGTTTAGGGCCCGCGCCCCTCTCATCGCAGGCCTTTGTGGCGGAGAAACAAGTGGCCATTCATTTCATTTATTAGTAACCCATTAATTGTCGCCATTGAGGCCGTGAGGGAGGTGGTGTTGGACAGGGTGGATGAAAAAAAAAAGAAATAATCAGGGGGCCGAGCCTTTAATTGAATCCCATCATGGCTCTGTCAATGATTAGATGAGGATCAATACAGCGAAGGGGCAACTGTTGTGTGAGATGGGGCGAGCAGCCAGTGATTCCTACTGTAACCCGCTCTGATGGAAACCTGCAGAACAGCCAGCCCATAAAGTGAGAGAGGTTGGGTTGGCACTCTCCCTCTTGTAAAACCCTTCTGGTGATCTTTCCACACGTCCTGCTCTGCCCTTGTTTGTGCTGCTAATCTGTGTCGGATCACTTCAACAGGTCTCCACTCTCCGCCCTGCAGGACCCACATTAAAGATCGGCAGGCTTAAACAAACCCTCAGTGGTTGTTTCCCTATCGATCAGGTGATCTGACTATCAGATAAGCTAACAGATCTATGAGGGACTCGTGCTGTAATTGAGTTGCTCTCTGGGAGTGTGTATGTGTGTGTGTGAGTGTGTGTGCGTGTGTGTGTGTGCGTGCCTCTGATGTGTGCATGTTTAGGATTATCAGCTCCCTTTGGCCACACAGAGTTGCTTTTCTCTTTTCAAAGTGTTTTTCACGTTGGTGACCCAGAAGGGAGATGGGCTCCCTGTGCTAATTATGAGTTGTAAAGCAGGTTGTGATTGCGGTTGTTGGTTTGAGTCCCAGAGGGAGACCAGTATTCAGTGTCTCCACTGCGCTGTGTGATTAGAGAGACTGGGAGAGGGGAGGAGGCTTGAGTTTGGATTGAGATGTTGGATAAATTAATACAAAGGCAGAGACAGATGCAAGTAAATCCCTTCATGTGTATGTAATACTGTCATTCCATTATATTTGACTACATTCAAGGCAGTTTTATTTATCAAGCATGTTTTAGGCACAGAGGCAGAAACATAAAAATCAACACAGGGACAAAGTTTAAAGAAATACCTTATTTACGATTAAGTGAATCATGTAACATGGTTTGTGGTTCTCAGCTGTTAAAACATATTAGTGAGACTTTTGTTTTCAAGATAGACCTATTTCATGGAGTTGCACAAAACCAAAGTAACTGTAAAAGTAAGCACATGGCTAAACGTTTACTGTTTAGCAGCAGAAAAGATACAACAACAAATACAGAATAGTGTAAAGATGACCGTTCCAAAAACTGTAAGTGTAATTGAAAAACTGACCTAACGTTTGAGAGTTAAAAATATAATAAAAGCTGGAAAAAGTTAATCATTTGAACAAGTAACCAACTTGTTTAGGTAAGGAATTAAAATGTAATATATTGTACATTTCTGAGAATGCCATTAGTGTTTGTTCCATTTTATATTCGTCTGAATGTCACATGTTATAAAATAAATATGAAAACTCAATAAAAATTGTAGAATTAAAAAAGAATATAAGAAATAGGAAAATATGTATTTTACTGCCACATAAATACAGTTTTTTAGGGGGGAAAGTGTTTAATAAAACACACTGACATGAACCTGATTAATGTGAATGGAGTTCAGAGGGGATACTAACAAAGTAGTATTGGATTAAAAAGTATTTATGAGTGTGTAGGGGTATGTGCATGTGTGTGTACCATGCGTGTGTGTGTGTGTGAGGGATGTTTTCTCTGTGGCCTTCCATGCTTCCGTGGTCACCTGTGATCCTAATGTTACCTGTCAGCTCCCTCACCACAAAGGCCATACTGGCGACATATACTGTCTAACTACCACATACACACACACGCACACACGTACACACAATCATACACACACATACACACAAGGCAGTTGCATCCAGCAGGAGATGGGATTCAGGACAACAACAGTCACAGTTAATGGACAATGAGTCTGGGAGTTGCCTTCATTAAGTGCGTGAGTGTGTGTGTGTGTTTGTCTGTGTGTCTGTGTGTGTGTGTGTGTGTGTGTGTGTTTAACAGGAGTTGGAGGAACAGTCTAATGGTCAGGTTTAAGGCTAATAGGCCACAGGGGGATAAGAGCACCTGAGTAAGACCTGCAGTTTCCATATTGTTATAACCTCACTAATGTATAAACACATGGACTGTAGAGTGGAGGCTGCACAAAAAAGAATAAACAGACATGGAAGCAGGAGACTTTTTCTGTTGGTCAGCTGAAGAGGAGAGGATGTATAATATTATCATTCAAAGCATCAGTCCACATGCACATATGTCCTTTAAAATAGTTAAATAAATCCTTCTTTGTTCGGATCATGTAAAAACTACTGAATGGATTTTTGACAAATCTTGGTGGAAGTAAGGGACATGCTACATGGTAGGGTATTTTTTATTTTGCATTTTAATAGATTCACCAGAGTCTAAAGTTCTTGGGTCTTGATTCAAAAGGGTATATTTCCGGGATTATTTTAGGAAAAGCATATTTAGGGGACTTATATATGAGTGTTTGCAATTTGGTGCGACTTAAATGAAATTAAGGGGACAACAAATATCACATTGTGTGTAGTTGTACTTTCTGAACTGTGAATTTGGTAACATTCCTTGTACTGGAATGGTTTCCTATGACTGGAGGAGTCATCACAACAGTGCTGACACAAACCTGAACCTGTCCTTTAAAACACCTTCCAAAGCAGGATGCCTATCACGAGTGACCCTGACCTCACGGAGCAGCTCCAGTCTAACATCCCTCACACACTGTTACCTTTGTGGAAACAGCAAGGATCCACAGTCACAGCCTCTCAATCAGGGCCTGCAGCCCATCAAGAGTGTCCCCCGGCCTTTCTCCTCCTCTGCTCCAGACACGACTGATGGCTTCTGTTTGCCGAGAGGTGCAGCATCGCTCACGGCCAGTCGCTGTAAATCTGACAGGCATCTGCCACTCGCCAAGAAAACCAAATGAGCTCACCCTTTGGACCTCGCTCTGCTACTGTGCTGAGATATCCAGGGTGATGATGACGATGATCATTGGAGTGTGTCCCCAGGAGGGAGGAGTGTGCTGCTCTTCGTCCCTCGGCCCACAGCGGGATGAATCGTCTGTCCTCGGGTCACTGTTTGGATCACCTGGCTGATTGTATTTCAGCCGCTGATTAACTAAGGCCAGATTAATGTGAGGGCTATATATGGCAAAAGGCGAAAGAGTAACGACTCCACACTGTGTCCTTTGCAAAGATGGTGCCTTACAAATGGAGCACTAAAGTTCTCTATCTCTTTCCTCTCCTCTCCCCTCGTCTCCACGTTCCCTCTTCCTTTAATTACTGTGTTCATGCTTGACGGGCACTGATGACTTGATTAAGCCGGCTGCGTGCAGTTCCAGTCTCTACCCTGCTGATGAATGAGTCTAAAGCTTATTAACTTACTCATTCTGATCAATAAGGCGCTGGGCCCGAACACTGCAAGGACAGAGGGGGAGACCGGGAGAGTGCGGCTGCCCTGTGCTCGGCAGCTGGGATAGAGTCGGCACACACATGAACGGCGTGTGGAACCAATCCCGCTGCTCTGTGGAGAGAGGAGGAGGAGGAGGAGGAGGAGGAGGAGGAGGAGGAGGAGGAGGAGGAGGAGGAGGAGGAGGAGGAGGAGGAGGAGGAGGACAGGTGGATTGATTTTCAGGATTACTTTCAGTCGCAGAGGCTTTGGAGCTTTCCAGCCCTGACTTTCATGATGAGCGATGGCTGCTTTGGAAAAGTTGTGATTCCTTGGGTTTGAAATGATCAGAGACAATACAGGACATGACAGCAGTTAATTGGAATATTCAAAGCAGTACATAAACTTTCAAATAAAGGACAGCATTCATTTAAAGAAATGATAAAGTGTTGGCTATCAATCCATCCTTTTATGCAAAGTTTCTTTCCTGACGACTTTTTAGTTGAGGTTTCTGTAAAGTATATTTCTAATTATGGCAGAAAAAACAGTTCTCACTTCTCTCTACTTGATGGAAGCTAAATAATCCAATGAGCCGGTTTGTGTCACAGAGATTAGAGGCAATGATACAAAACACAAATCAACATATGGTTGCTATAGAGGATTAAGAATACGTTTCACTCATTGTGGACAACTCTGAGTAGGCAGTTCTTCATCTATAGCCCTGGATACATTTGCATTCACACAGCAAAAAAGCCACATGCATCCCAGCCCACCTCCAAATGTGGTCTGAGTGTCCGGATCTCAGGATGCATTCAGGCACATTTAGATCTGTATGGTAGCATCGACCACTTGTGACTGGATCACACAGGATGTATGTTGATACCTGGTCTGAGCGATGACTTAGCGATGCTCAAACCATGACCCTTCATTCCTTATTCTCTGGTCTTAGTCTCCACCAATTTATTGAATCTCAGCAGGCCCTCACACTGCACCCAGGAGGCCGAAGCAGATCCAAACCGTATTCCCCTGAGGAGCTTACAGCTCCACCAGGCCCTTTAGAATAAAGACACTCATCAATGGAGCTAATGTGAGCTCCAATGGAAGCAGTCAGCGCACGTGTCACCTACTGTATACACTTGTGAGAGAGATATCCTTTGAATGTGAGCTGTTAATCCACGGAACAGGATTCCCCAGAGCTTTCAATGGGCTGAAAGGAAAGGTTATTGATTCATTTTTCATGTTAGTAGAAGAAGTTGCAGAGTAGAAGCAGATCATAAGACGACCCACCCCCCATCTCCACGATAAGTTACGCCCTCATGTCTGAGAAACATCTCTGGTTTTGTCAGGGTCCTTAATGAGCAGGACTTTGTAATGTAAGCCTTTAACTGTTAGCAGGCCCGGCTAGGCTAAACAAGCCTGGATCGCCTGTATTGACCTCTGTGTCTCCCCCTGTACTTGCTGCTGTGTTGGAGAGTGTGAGCAGGAAGGGTCTTCTGGGAAGAGCCTCTTTAAGATAATGTGTGCACCATTAATGTGACTGCAGGTCGGCTCCATTTCAGAGACATTGATCTTGCTGCTGGAGCGTTCAGAGTGGAGGGGCAGCAGAGCCGATCTGGAACCTGAGAGAAGGAGCAGAGGTGGATGTGAAAATGTTGACTCGGGGGTTACAGATTAAGTTTGTTTGTCTGTTTTCTGGGAGTCCTTCGGTTGTCAGTTTACTTTAAAGTCTAAAAACTCAAAAAATATCTGCATCTCCAGGTCATTTCCTTTCTGTGCGAATAAGAAGTGGGTCTAATTTGATATTCGCTTCCTGTGGTGAAGCAAATCCACAACATGGCTGCATGTGGAGTTTAACTCTGTCCGGACTCAACCATTAGCTACACCTTTTGTGGGGTTCACCCCACTTGGTCGTTTTGGGTGTCACATCCTGGCCACATTCAGCCACTGATGATGATGATACGTGATTATTTTAAGCCGATCTTTTGGCTGCATGTGCACATGTGTAACTGTGTCCTGAAATAAAAAAGGAAAGTTTAACACACAGGAAATACACTGACTCAATGAGATTAGATTTTTCACTGGATCCAAATTTCGGCACAAATTGCACACACTAAAAAAAAAAGCATTATAAATACATTTGAATATCCTTAAAACATGCATGATGCATTTCATCAAGATTCATGAATTATTATTTGATAACTTATCTCCCAGTGTAAAGTGGATCCTATCAGAATTTGACAGGTTCTTTCCCGACCCACACTGCATCGTCCCACTAGGTTTCATTTTAATTCAGTCAGCTGTTCTCGCATAATCCTGCCAAACAAACATTTCTGTTGCATGCATTTTGGACGTGTTTGTTATGATGCAGTGGTGATAGATAAATAGGCATAAATGGGTTTTTTCTGCTTTTAGAATGGATGTTGATAAGAATTGCGTCTTTATAGAATAATGTGCTTTTTTTTTAATCGATAAAGCAGCCAGGGCGGAGTTTATAACCGGAATCCAGCCACTCCACCGGCACCATGTCCGCACCAGAAAATAGATCCTAAAGTGAAGAAAATTCTTGCCGAGCTTTGCAGTTTCCCTCTGATGAATGTACATTATCAGAGATATAGACTGACTCCACTATCCTGACTGTGAGCCATCCTCTGTGACTTCTATTACCTCAGTCAATAAGAGCACTGTCAATAATGTAGTCTGGGATGTATAGTTTGTATGAAGTAAAGCTTTGTGATTTTCTTTTTAAGTATCGAACAAATCAAACAGTTTATTTATATTATATTTAATATTTTATAAATGAAATAATGCCGATGCTGTGATAACGACAGACGACAAAAAGCATCAATGATTGCCACCACTAATTAATTGTCCTGTTGTTACCAGATGAATCAATGACCATCAGAAGATTGTCTGCGGCCGAGATGAATCTCATGTGTTGGAGATTGTTAAAAAAAGCATAAACAAATCAATGGAGCTGCACTTTATAGGCTTGGATATGGCTTAGATATCCGTTCTGCTTGATGGTGGAGTGTGTGTGTGGGGCCGATGGTCCGCCCGGTAACCAGAGCCGTAACACAAGCCCATTTAGCATATGGCATTTTTACCACGGAGAGGTAAACACAGTGGGGAGGCCAGGAGAGTAGTAAAACACACTGCTCAGACCAGATCTCCCTGTGGACCCACACAGGGTGGACACACACAGAGGACACAGTGTCGAGGTCCAATGACAAGCTGAGGTCATCCAGCTCCACACAGGAAGCTCTTCTTTTGCATCTTTTCCTTTAATTTGATTTATGTCTTCTGACTCTTGCGATGTCCCATCATGCACCTGAACTCACTTTTACCCAACTTTCTCATCCACAGACCAACCCAGTACCCAGGTTCATTTGTTTTCAGGGCGGCGGGACAGGGGGGTCAAAGGGCATTTAAAGCTGTCACAACACTAACGGATGTTGATATCAGCTGTTAAACCTTAAACCCTAATGGGGCTTTTTTCTTTTTAAAGTGACAATCTTAACAGATCAATGGGGACCTCCGAGGGAGTCACATTACAAAATCTGTCACTGACCACACGCGGGGACACGGAATGACAAAGTCAGCCTGAACTGCCCCAAAAAGAGGTCACGAGGCTGAGAACCCGTTCTTACACCAGCACAACCACCAACCTGCAGCCGCCTTACAGAGGACTTACTGGGAGGTGGGGGGGGCTGCTCCACCAAACTGCTGAACGGACGTAAAGAGGACCAGTGGCGGCAGGGTGATAAGAAGTTAGATGCCGGGAAGCAGCACTAAGGTGGTGCTAGGCTATAGAGAGGAGCTATAAAGGCCTGTTAGGGTACATTAGGTGGAGGAGAGGGTCATAAGGCTTCATGAATGTTTCAGCAGGACGGGGGGGGGCGTCTGTCTTCCAGCTCTACTGTCAAAAAGCAATCATGACTCAGAGCTGCAGGGGGGGGGTGGGTGGGTGGGTGACTTCGGCTCCGGGGGCTGGACGGGGGGGGGGGGGCCAAGACACTCTATTTCCCTGTGGCCCGCGTGGACAGAAAAATGCACCGCGGAACACACACAGCATGACGCACCACACACCCACTCTTAGCTGCGGTAGTGCACTGAGTGCCCGACTCATCCTTCACCGTCTCCATCACTGTCAACACACGGGCTGTTGAATCATGGCCCCTCGTCTCTCGGATGAGCAGGTTTAAGACCTTCCAGCCTCACGCGCGCTAACGTTTGGCACCGCCGCCGAGCATCAGGTGCTTAAACAGTCATCGGAAGCCTGGAGGCGGCTGCTAAACGTCCACACCCCGGGGCCTGTCAGGGTCCTGTCCCCTTTGACCCCAAAGACCTCTGGGAGCTGCCATGGGTCACGGCCAATTGTCCCGTGAACAACAGAAGCGTGGTTGTGATGATAACAGAGACTACATGAGCTTGAGGGGTGAACTGATTTTGTGAAAGGAAGAGGAAGGAAAGAAAAAGAGAATATTTACCCTGGTTTCAGATGCTCTAATGCGTCTGGTTGCAGGCTTGTTCCAGTCGGATTAATAAGCACCACGTGTGAATTTGCATGATCTCGCTCCCACGGCAAAGTCAAACTCAATTTTAACACAGTCAACGGTGCAGCTGCCTCATCGTGGTTCAATTGAGAGCAACTCACCAAGACATTTGCATGCACTCACCTCTGTGGGACAGTGTGTCTCATCCTGCTCAGGGGAGGATTCACACAAAAAAAGGTTTATTACAACCAGAAACATATTAAACAAGATGACAAGGTAGTGATGGAAAACACAATAAGCAGAGCTGCAATAGTGTGTAAATGCAAGTATACAAGTTAACCACATACTCACTTATCTGGGCAGAGGGAATTCCCATATGCTTACCTAAATATAGCTTGTGCACACCTTGCAGACCTGAGGCTTACAGATATGTATAGTAATATGCTGACTTTTCTTTCCCTGATGTCAGTCTCTATTAGACAGTGCGACATAAGTTCCTTGTTATATCTGCTGAGAGCTTGAGGAGAAGCAGGACGAAAAACACAGGGAACAAATGACGCATGTCCTGATGTTCCATAACCTGCCAGTTCCAACGATATGATGATGGATATGAAACATTACACCAATGACAGGAAGGAGATGGAAAGACAAGAATCGCCTCAAGTGGGGACTGGCAAGAAGATTTCCAAACAATTTCCCAGAGGAACTGATATTTGTATCATGTGTCAGCCTCTTCAGAAAATGTTAGGGAGATGTCCAGACTTCAGTGGATGTCCAAACGCTGCTTTTGTCAGAGTGTACTGTGGCTTTACTGCAGCTAGCTCCCCATCCTCCCACACGACACCACAGGTCACGTAGGAAGGCAACTTAGGAACAAAAAGAACAACAAGCCACAACTCCAGGTTTGCACAGATAACGGCATAAACACGCCACCCAGTTATTCATCCTTTACGGCCTCACACACACATAAAATCCCCTCAGCTGTGGCAGCAGTGTTACGATGATTAGAGAGGGCGAGGTGAGGTAGAGGAGGTGATGAGACCAGGAGAGGACTAACTAGCTGATAAAGCCGTTGTCCTCCCTTGTCTCTGCGCCGCTATCTTGGGTAAATGTGACTGACAGCTATTGATGAGTGTGTAGCTGACCCGCCCCCCCTCTGGCCATCGCTTCACGTTTCCATGTGTGTGTGTGTGTGTGTGCAAATGGCGTGTTGTGCATGTGCAGATTTTTTTGTGTGCATTTCTTTGCATGCATATACAATACAATCCAGCCCCATGCATGTGAGAGTGTGGACATGACAGCTTGGTTTGCAGGGGTTATAATATTCTGAGCGGCCCACTCTTTGTACTTTGCTCCCGTGATGGCCCAGGGGGGAATCAATCATGGGCTGTCCTGAGCGGCTGGTGACAGCACATTGAGAAGAGATGAAGGGAACAGGGTTGGTGAGGAGAGGACAAGAGTGCTCATTAGCTAATCCACTTCAAG